>NC_053023.1:261208985-261508985 GCF_003073215.2 Triticum urartu
CAGATGTTGGAGCCCAGGAGCCAGACGCCACCGTCGACGACGACTCCTACTACACCGGAGGTGCCTACTACTACGTGGTGCCCGCTGACGACGACCAGGAGTAGTTAGGAGGATCCCAGGCAGGAGGCCTGCGCCTCTTTCGATCTGTATCCCAGTTTGTGCTAGCCTTCTTAAGGCAATCTTGTTTAACTTATGTCTGTGCTCAGATATTGTTGCTTCCGCTGACTCGTCTATGATCGAGCTCTTGTATTCGAGCCCTCGAGGCCCCTGGCTTGTAATATGATGCTTGTATGACTTATTTTATTTGTAGAGTTGTGTTGTGATATCTTCCCGTGAGTCCCTGATCTTGATCGTACACGTTTGTGTGTATGATTAGTGTACGATTGAATCGGTGGCATCACAGTTGCCGCCTTCAAGGGAACCACTACTGGAATCATGACATCTCGCATTGTGTGAGGGCGTGAGGAGAATACGGTGGCCCTAGTGGCTTCTTAGGGAGCATTGTGCCTCCACACCACTCCAACGGATACGTACTTCCTCTCAAAGGGAAGGAACTTTGGTGTAACAACCCCAACATCACACTACAGTAACCCCTTATGATCAGTGCCAAGCCATCTTGATTTACAAAGCTTAATCATGTTGGGACAATATCTTGACTCAAATCCGTTCTCTGAATTCTATTCAAATTCAAGTGAAATTTTAAGTTGCGGGAAAAATGTTCATTATTTAGAAAATATTGCAAAACAATTTGATGTTAAGAAAAAGAACATCACTATGTTGCTAAAATGAGTAGTAGCAATTAATCCAGTGCAACTCTAGCATTTTTAAATGCTACTCCAATTATGAAAATTCCAAATGGATTCAAATAAATCCCAAGCTTATGGTGGTAGTGCATCACTGACCCTAGTATTTGTTTTCACAAGTGGCACATTTTTGCAAAAGGTAATTAGTGCAAAAGAAAATGCAAAAGCCTACTGTTAAATGAAAACAGAAAAGTTTTCAAAAGAAAAACAATCAGAATAAAAAAGGGGGGATTCCCCCTGCCCCCTGGGCCTGGCCACCAATCCGGCCCAGCCCACCTTCTCCTTCACCCCCCACCCCTGCACTGCTCCCCCGTCCCCCCTCGCCACAGGGCGCGGCCGCCCCGCACCTCCTTGCCGGCGACGCCTCGGCAGGATAAGGTTGCCCCACAACCCGCAGATACCCCCCTCGCTTAATCGCTCACTCTCTATCTCTTTCTCTTGCCCACGTTCTCGCGCACTCTCTCGCACTCTCTCCCTCGCTCCCCCCCAAGACCTGCCTCGCCTGAGACCGCGGTGACCACGCTCGCCGCCGTCTTGGACATCAGCCGCGACCAGTCGCCTCCTCGACGCCCTGGACTGCGCCGGGGAGCTCGCCTTCGTCGTCCTCGTCTTCCTGGTGCAATGGTTTGCTCTAGGTCATCGCTGGCGCTTGAGACCGACTCCATCTTCATCATCCCCGGCCACACTGTTTCTCTTCGGTCTGCACTGCTCCGGCCATCCTCGGTTTCGCCACGACACCAGCGAGCACCTTTGTGAGTCCACGAACAAGACCCCTCCCTTCCCCGCTCAAATCCATCACTCTATCTCCGTTTACCACCATGATCGAAGCTGGACATCGCACGGCTAGTCGCCGACGCCACTTCGGTGGCCTTTGGTCTCGCCCTGTACCCGTCGCCTTCACTGCGTCGCGTAGATGCTTCCTAGCCCCCTGCTCGTCGTCTGCGCGCCCGTAGCTTCGACCCCGTCGAGTCCGAGTCGTGCCACCGCTCTGACCTCGCGTAGAAGCGGACGAGCTCGCGGTAGCTGTGTTCGCTGCGCCCTCCCCCTGCGATACTCGCGCCCGTCCGCGCTCCTACGTGCTGGTAATTCCTGCTCGTCCTCGAGTAGGTAAATGATAAAAGAAATAATTTATGAAGTGTGAATGCTAGCAAGTGCATAAGTTTCATCAATGATAGTTCCAATCACTTTTTCTAGCATCATTTTATATCATAACAGTAGCTATCTTCATAAAACTTTTCATGATCAAGTAAGAAGCTATTCACATGTTAAAGTATAGATCAGAAAATTTCTTGAAACTAACAAACTATATTCTCAGTCATCAAACAATTGCAATTCATCTTATTTTCAAGAAGGGTCTATGTTAGAGCTTTGATTTAGCAAACTCCACATACTCAACTATCATTTAATCTTTCACAATTGCTAATACTCACGTGATATTTATGGCTTCAAAGTTTTAATCGGACACAGAGAAAGATAGGGGCTTATAGATTCGCCTCCCAACCTTTTACCTCAAGGGTAATGTCAACAATAATAGTTCATGATAACTTACATCCAATTGGATATATATATATCAGGATCTTTCCAACACAATGTGTTTGCCAAAGGATAAAATGTAATAAGGAAAGGTGAACATCACCATGACTCTTGCATAAGGGTAGAAGATAAAAGTAAAAGATAAGCCCTTCGCAGAGGGAAGCAGAGGTTGTCATGCGCTTTTATGGTTGGATGCACAAAATCTTAATGCAAAAGAACGTCACTTTATATTGCCACTTGTGATATGGACCTTTATTATGCAATCCGTCGCTTTTATTTCTTGCACATCACAAGATCGTATAAAGCTTATTTTCTCCACATTAATATATCGTACATATTTAGAAGGCAATTTTTATTGCATGCACCGATGACAACTTACTTGAAGGATCTTACTCAATCCATAGGTAGGTATGGTGGAGTCTCATGGCAAAACTGGTTTAAGGAATGTTTGGAAGCACAAGTAGTATCTCTACACTACTAGGGAAAAGGCTAGCAGCAGCGCGAGTTTTAGGCCTATCAGCAGCGCGGGTACCCGCGCTACCAATAAGGCGCTACAGCTAACGTATAGCAGTAGCGTTGGTCCACCCGCACTACTGCTACACAAGTGTTGCAGCAGCGCGCTTAAAGGAATCTCGCTGCTGCTAATAGCTATAGCGCGCTTCCCCTGTGCGCGCTACTGCTACAACCGCGCTGCTGCTAACTTTTCTCCACTCGCTACTTCTAATTTTAGTAGTTTTTTTTGGCATATTTGTTTTGTATTTGAACAGGATTTATAGAAGAATCTTTAGCACATACAAATGTCATCATGATACACATACAAATGCCTGCGAGACCACAAATGTAATCATAGCATATACATACAAATAGTCTCGTCATAATCATCATCCAACACAAAGTGGTATCTTGTCATCATCTCGAAAATAGCGATACATGCAAGTCTCGAATACTTGCAACTACAACGTCATCCATCTAAACAAAGGTATACGCGAGAAGAGCTATCACTATGAGTGAGAGCGGAACTATGCAGTACATGAGATGGCGGTTACGAGCCCTCTCTCGCGCTAGCGTGAACCTCAAGTAACTAGCTTCTCCTTCTTGTCTGCTTTTGAAGCCTTTATGGCTGGCGTCCGAGAACCCATTCACTTGAGCCTGACACTCATGCCACTCGTTGTACAACCCCGGAACCTTCCCTTTGTACACGACATAGCAGTTCCATCTCGCCATCAAGAAACTAGGTACCTGTTAGAGATGCATGTTCATGAAGAGGATGTACAATCATATATATGCAACAAAATATACTAGAGAACACCGAAAAAGAAAGGGTTAGCAACTAGATGCAACATACAGTATGCAAATTAATTAACTAGAGGTACGCAGGTCATCGTACGCAAACTAACAAAGTAGCGTTACGCAAGTTCGGCAGGGATCATGGACATCACAAAGTTGCATCACTACAGATAGTATACAAGTTCAACCGACACATATCATCATCATCGGCATCATAAATCACTAGAAGTTCCATCCTTCCATATCATCGAGGATGGACCCTAGCTTCTTGAACGGCGTGAGGTCTAGACATTGCATGCCTATGAGAGTTCGGACGTCAACTCGCGATATAGGGCCGTGGTGGAACATCCCCTTCTCATCGACGACTTCTTTCATGATGATCGTCGCAATGTCGCTTTGGATGCGAAAGAAGTCATCTCTAAGTTTATAATCCGCTTCTCCACGAGATTCTAGCCACTTGTGGATATGATCATCATTTCTACTTCTCATGCGAAGCTTTTGGTGATCCGTGTTGAACTGATTCATGAGATGGAGGATGTACAATCCATCCTTCTTGCTTGGTTTCGGGACTTGGATGTAGGAGAAGTTAGTTTTATGCGCGAAACCCATCTTCTTGTTCCTTTGTTTCCTAATCTGCATGTGGCCACCTCTAAAGCTGAAGCCTTGGAGAGCATCATCTAGAATATTCATTATGTGGGTGTAGTCTTTTTTCTTGTAGTCTCTGGAAGGGTCAAAATACACGGCGTGGGAGACTTGCGGATAAAGAACAATAAGGACGGCGCGCCCATTGCTGCGGGGAAAAGACACCTCAAATTATTCCCCATAGAGAGAGAAGGAATGATTGAAATGTATGAAAGGGTTGTTCAAAACTGACTTACTTTGGATGATAAGGCACGAGGACAATTTCCCGGTCCTTATTCTGTACCATGAAGTTTTGGAGGTAGTCCCTAGCAGTTTCACGCTCAAAGTCACCGAGACTCAAGAAAGACTCGTGCATGTAGTACGGATCCGCCACACAGATTTGCGAGACTTCTTCACTGTTCATGACAGAGCTCATATGTAGCGCAAAAAGGCGGACGATTGTAAAATCGAGCCGCCTTGTCAGAAACATCTCAAAGATATGGTCAAACCACAGGAAGAACACCTCCGCGGGCCGTGTCTCGACGTAGCACTTCCCCTCAGGCACACGAGCCGCGTATGTCGGATATCCTGGATCCTTTGAGGCTAGTAGGCTTTTCTCAGTCGACAGCACATGGTTGTGCAGTCTCTTGAGATCCCCTGATAGTGCCTCCAGTGGTTTCGGCGGTAGCATCGGCTCGCCCGTGAGATGGAACATGGCCGCACCTTTCACGGGTACACGCTCTTCAGAATGCATCGTTTGGCTGCTATGTGCTCTGGCTTGTTTGGAGGCAGCTATCTTCCCCGATCTCTTTCTCTCCTTTTTCTTGGGCACACCTTCTAGACCCTTCCTTAACCCCTGCCCCAGTGTTCCCGGGCTAAGTACTGTACGACCCTCGTGCTGGGATAGTTGAGCCTGTGTTGAGGCGGCATCTTCAGGCGTGTCCTGTGAGGATTTCATGAAGAGAGACTTTTTGCAATCCCTGCTACGACCTTCCTACCCGGGCATATCATCCATATCCTCATTAGCAAGCTGATAGCCCGATTCGTCATATGGTTGACTCATCAATTCTATGTCACAGTCATACGCATTTGTATTGAGGAAATCCATAGGGTCGACCTCCATCTCATCATCCATTCTCTGTTCTACAGGACAAATTACATCAGCCAGCACTATTGCACCCCCTTCATCAAGTCATCTGCCGCTCTCACCCGGTACTACAGGAGCTGGTAATTGCGTAGGCGGGGTGGTGGTCTCCGCACATGCTTGTTGATGTGTGGTTATTGGTGTGCTCTCGGCCGGCTCCAGACAAATAAGATTCTTCGGCCATAGTAGCACTCAACCCTTGCAGCTTCCAATCCGTGGCGGGGTCTCGTCGTCCGCTCCCACATGCTGTACTGGAGGAGGCAAATCCTCGTGCCCCGATTTCACACTGGACAAGCTAACCCTGAAGTGCCCAGCAGGGATCGGCTGGTTGTGGAACGTGGGTTGCAAGGGGTCCATTATCATCCCCTTTCCCACGTCCACCTTCTGGCCTTTGATCAAGTAGAGTATGGTGCACGGGGTTTCTTTCGCCTGCAAACACATATGTCTGTGGCGTAAAACATACGGAAGGCAACAAAAATGGAATAATATATATATATATATATATATATGTTGGTGCGACATGTAATTACCGTGACGACATCGAGCTCAACCAAAGACGAAGGCCCACCAAGCGCGCTAGAGACTGAGGACGGGCTGCTATGAGCGGGAGCGGCTGCGAGAGGAGGCCCAGTTGCGTGAGCAAGTGATGGTGCGATGGTGTTGTTGTTCATGGAGTTGCTCCCAACGAAACTGGGCAACGGGAAATCATGTACCGTCTTGTCTGGATTTTCCTTCGTCCAGTTGATGATAACTGGAACCAAGTTAGTAGCAAAATCATTTCTGCAGGCAGTTACAGCTGCATTGACTGCCTGCTGTAGCAACTCATATTTGTCCTCGGCTACTTTTTTCGCGTCCTCAGCTGCTTTTTTCTCGACTGCAAGCTTCGCCTTCGCGTCGATGTCCGCCTGACTAAACTTCTTTTTCTGCTTCTTGGCCTCCGGGCCCTCGTTGTAAAACACCTTCCACGTGGCGCCATCTCTAGCGCCATGCACACGACCATATTATGGCCGGTGGCCCAAAGGGAGTCCCTTAATTTCGTTCAAGGCCCGGTTGAGAGGGGTGTCCCACTTGGGCCTCATCAGAGAAGTAGGGTTTTCGGCTGCAAGCTGGTGTTGCTTCTCCAGTAGTCTAATCAATTTCCTCATGACCTTGTCCGTGTAAAAAACCTTTTTCTCCTCGTCCCACTTGTAGTAGGCCCTGATGAAGTCATGCTCCAAGGGGTTGGTGAACTTCGCGAAGGGGTCTGGGAGACCCGCGGCTTCACGTTACGTGTCATCTTTATCCCATATGGGCCTTTTACCGAGGTAGCCACGGCTTCCGAGGCGATGCTTCCCCGTGTTCCTTTGCTGAAGGCTCTTGAATTTCGCAGCCTTAGCCTTGGCGTCCTCGGTAGCGCAAGTGTCCTTGAACTTTTTGAACTCCTCTTCCGTAAGTGTCGGATTTTCCTCCAGAATCTTGGACAGGGGTTCCTCAGCCTCAATAGCTTGTTTCACCCTCGATTTCTAGGAGGCCAAATCATTGCTGAACATGCCCATGGCGTGATTGTTAATCTTTTTCACCTTTGGATCATCCCACGGTTGTTCTATGTTATCATCCTGATCGGGGAACTTGAATCTCTTGTGCAACTTCGTTAGGAGCAACTGCGTCAAATGTTCTTTACTCCTTAAGTCATCGTCATTGATACTCGTGCATTCCTGTAGGATGCATCCTACTTGGTTCCCATAGCACTTGCGAGGTTCTTCCGGCTCTAATGGCTCAAACTTGCCAGGTGCCATCTTTGTGATCACAAGTCGTCCAATCCCTAGTTTGTTAGGTTTTCATATCCTCTGCTTCTTATGCCTCTTTTCGGTACCGGCATCGGCGCCGGTATCTTCCCCGGCGGTACCTTCCCCACCGGTCTCGGCGCCGCCATCGGTGCCGGCGCCGTTGGTGTCGGTGTTGGCGTCAGTACCATCATCGAGGCGGACCTGCAAACCTTGCTTAGCAGTCAAAAAGTCGAGGTAGTCTTGTTCACCCTCATAATCCATCTCGTCTGCATCTTGGTCAGAAGGCCCAGTTTCTTCGTTGTTCGACATGTTTCCTATGATTAAGTGTCCTCATTTATTTCTAAAAGTATGAATAAATGAGAAATGAGATAAAAAAGAAATCTATGTGCCAGCACTCGATATGCCAACTATGTAGCACAAATCATGCCTTTATTCACGGGAAATTTCGGCATGACCTTTGCTAAAAAATGGACATATCGAGCGCCTGAAATTCACCGGAACGGAAATGAATCAACATTCCGGCGTAACATAGGCAACTCGGATCATTTACCAAAACATGACATGTCCAAAACATGACATATCCACATATCACATGTCCAGTTCAAATTTGCATATAAATTCAGCAAATTTTGAAACTTATCTAAATTCATAACTAAATACATAACCTAATTAACATAACTAAAACCTAAGTAAATTAACCCTAGCTAGCAGAGAGAGAGAGAGGGGGTGGTTTACAGAGGGTGCAGGGCGAGGAGGCAGGCCCGACGATGGCCGAGGTTGGGAGGGGAGGAAGCAGAGGAGGGAGGCGAGGGCCGACGGGTCGGGGGCGAGCGCCGCCGCCGGGGGCGAGCGCGCCTGGGTCGGGGGCGGCGGGGTCGGGAGCGAGCGCGGCAGGGTCGGGCGCGGCGAGGTCGGGGGCGGCGGGGTCGGGGGCGAGCGCGCCGGGGTCGGGGGCGGCGGGGTCGGGGGCGAGCGCGCCGAGGTCGGGGGAGGGCGCGGCGGTGCGACGGGGCCAGGGAAGAGAGAGTGGGGATTTGGGGGAAAAGAGGTGGGATGAAGCAGGGAAAGGGAGAATTTTGGGTTAAGTGGACGTAGCAGTAGCGCGTTTACATGAAACACGCTACTACTACCTTGACTAGCTGTAGCGGTTTCTGCAGAAACCGCTACTGCTACCTTGACTAGCTGTAGCGATTTTCTGCAGAAACCGCTACTGCTACCTTGACTAGCTGTAGCTCTTTTTCACTAAAGCGCTACTGCTATAACCACTTTCCCTTTTTTTTCTTTTCCTTAGCATAATAGGAACATATATATTACATCATTGGACCCTTGCATAATAATGGCTAAGTGTGTATACAAAATAGGAACATATATATATTACACCATTGGACCCATGCATAATAATGGCTAATTAAGTGTGTATACAAAATAGGAACATATATATATATTACATCATTTGACCGATTCCTCAGCGCTGACGTTTTCATTTTTGAGTCAGCTTCTTTCCCTTCTTGTTCGTCGAAGAATAATTGAGCCCCTCATTGTGACTTTGCCTTTTCCATGGAGTACGATTTTTCTTTGGTAATGTAGTATTGATTCTTCTTTTGACGTATACTTCATCATCATCGTCATCTTCCCTCATTGGGTTGCCGTACTGATCATAGTCTTCCTCGTTGGCGACTCCATCCATTCCAATGATGTTTCTTTTGCCTTTCCTCACGACAACACGACTGGGATTGCATGGGTCGGTTATGAAGAAGCATTGTGTCACGTGCTTAGCGTGTACCCATGGCTCGTTTTTTGCGATAGCGTTCACGGTAGCGCTCTTGGCATCGGGTATAGTCATGGTAGTGAAAATCCGGCTTTCTCTTTCGACATTCTTAGCCCATCTGACATGGAACATCGTCATGTTGTGCAGTCCAGAGTAGTCAAGCTCCCAGATCTCCTCGACCCTTCCATAAAATCGTTCAGTTGTGCCGTTGTCGCTGCCGGTCATGCATTCCATCGTCCCCCCTGAGTTCTGATATTCATCACTGTCCATATCTTTGGCCTCCGTGTAGAACGTGTATCCGTTGATATCATATGCCTGATAGGTTACGAGGTTGGGCGAGGGGCCATGTGCTAAGGCGTATATGAGCAATCCGTCCTTAGAGCCCTCCTCCGGGGGATTAGAAATAATATGCTCTTTGAAATAATGCAGGAAAGTGGAGTTGTGCTCTCTAGTAACTTCGGCGTCCGTCCTGCATACCCCCCTATCACGATACTTCTTTGCGATAATTTTTTGTGCAGTGCCACAAAAGGATCTACCTCATCTAGGTGTTGTAGCACTACCAAGTTTGCTCTGTCAAAGTCGCTGCGTTGATCTGAGTATGCCACGTGCAGTTCCCTGCGACCGTTGCAGTGACCTTCTCCTTCGAGCCTCCCATCGTGCTTGTTAACGGGCAAACCAACACTAACACCAGGCGGCTGGTCTGCGCCATATAGAAAATTCTCACAGAAAGACATGCACTCTTGTGTCAAATAGCCCTGGACGATGCTTCCATCCGGACATGACATGTTACGAATGAATCCTTTGATGATCCCATTCATCCTCTCAAACGGCGTCATGTTGTGCAGGAATGACGGCCCCAGGTCTATTATGTCATCCACAATATGGACACACAGAGGCACCATCACGTCAAAGAACGCGGGCGGGAAGTACATCTCAAGCTCATTTAGTATCACAACAATCTCTTCCTGTAGCCTTCGGAGCTGCTTCACACTGATCGACTTTTGAGAGATGACGTCGAAAAAGTTGCAGAGACCAATAAGCGTGTCACGGACGTGCTTGTCCATTATCCCTCTAAGGGCAACAGGTAGTATCTGTGTCATCATCACATGACAGTCATGAGACATCATCCCGCTGAACCTTTTCTTGTCCATGTCTAGATATCTACTTATCTTGCCATAGTAACCGGAACTAACTTTGACTCCGGTAAGGCACTTAAAGAATTGATTGATCTCAGCCTGACTTAAGGTGAAGCAAGAAGGGGGGCAATAATCATCATTCTTTATTTTCTTGCCCTTCTTCTCCCGTGCCTCTGTCTCCGTCTCTGTCTCGTCCGTCTCTGTCTCGTCTGACATTTTACGTGGTGGCATGTGCAGATCTTCCCTGGTTTCCAAATCTTGCAAGTCTTTTCTTGGTCTTATCCGGCATGTTCATCAGTGTTGCGAGCAAGCTCTCAAGGACATTCTTACAGATATGCATTTGATCAAGGCAATGAGGTGTATCGAGTTTGTGCCAGTACTCCAAGTCCCAGAACACAGACCTCGTCTTCCATACCTTCAGCAGTGGCTCTGGCGCCTTTCTCATCGTCTTTCCCGGCGCGGGGCACTCCTTCCAGTTTTTCAACAGCTCATCGATTTCAGCACCGCTCCGCTTACGTGGAGGTCCTCGATGCTCAGCGTGACCATTGAATAGATCTCCACGGTTTCTCCACGGGTCATCCTGTTTGAGCCATCTTCGATGCCCCATGTACACGATTTTCCCAGACCCTCCATCTTTCCTTGACGTTAGCTGCTGAGACGTCGTATCATCCATGCACCGCGTGCATCCGCAATATCCATGGCCCGCAATATCCATGGCACACCTGGCCTGCCACATATCCGTAACCAAGATAGTCGTGCACTGTCGTGATCAGCGCGGCTCTCATGTTGAAATACTCGCCTTTCTAGCGTCCCATGTCTTGGCTGATGTTTTCCATAACGTGTCTAACTCCTCCTGAAGTAGCCCCAGATACAAATTAATATTATTTCCTGGTTGTTTCGGCCCTTGAATAAGCATGCTCATGTGAATGTACTTCGATTTCATGCACAACCAGGGGGGAGGTTGTACATCTATACAAACACGGGCCATGTGCTATGGTTGGTGCTCTAGTTGCCAAACAGATTCATGCCATCGGTACACGCGCCGAGCACGATGTTCCTTGCATCACATTCAAAATACCGATAGAAGCTGTTCAACACTCTCCACTGGCTTCCATCCTTGACGTGTCTCAGCTTCGGATCATCTCCATCGTCAGGCTTCTTCCTCTCCGCGTGCCAGCGCATTAGCTTTGCTTCCTTGGGATCTACAAAATACCTCTGGAGATGGGGAGTGATCGGTAAGTACCATACCACTTTCTGGGGACATTTCTTCCCGGCCTTCTTGTATCGAGAAGCATTGCAAACCGGACAACTTGTTTTTTCCGCGTGCTCCTTCCGATAAATTATGCAATCGTTGATGCATGCATGGTATCTAACGTGTGGTAGATCAAGAGGGCACACGATCTTCTTAGCCTCATCAACATTACTAGGACATAGATTACCCTTGGGAAGAACATCCTTTAGGTACTTGAGATTCTCATCGAGGCTAGTGTCGGTCCATTTGTTTTTAGCCTTCGTCTTCAGCACTTGGAGCGTGAAACTCAAGCGGGTCACCTCAGGATTGCAACTATCATACAATGGAGTGTTCGAGTCTACCACCAGTTGCTCCAGCTTAGCCTCCTCTCTAGAAGCAGCTCTCTCAGTACTCGTCTCCTTGCGAAGCAATGCTTGAACATGAGGGTCCCGCACGATTGAACTTAGTACCGACGAACTCTGCTGTGTGGAGTCCATGTCGTTCTCTCCGCCGCCATGTCCGGCCCCTTCTCCGCCGCCATGTCCGGCCTCTTCCCCGCCGCCATTATCGGTCATCTCTTCGTCTTGCCCCGTGTCATCATTGCCTGCCCCGTCGGCATCCTCAACATCGTCATCCTCATCTTCAGTTATCCACCGAGTATAGCCATCCATGAAACCAGTCATGAGCAGGTGCGCTTCGACACGACCGTCGACATGGGGGTCAAGCCAAACTATTCCTTTGCATTTTCGACACGGACATAAAACCTCTGTCAGGTTATTTTCCTTCATGTCCTGCACCGCCGACCGCAACCACCTGTCCACCATCATTCCACTGACCATCGTGAACTCTGCACGGTAATAATAAACAAATTGATTATAAAAATGCGTGCATTCATCAAAGTCATACAAAAATTCGGCATGACCTTCCTTAAAAGTAGGACATATATAGATCTAGAGTTTGCCTGGAATTCGCCAAAACGGAAATAAATCGAAATTTCGGCAAAACATAGGCAACTCAAATGCACAATTTGGCGTCAACTCATGCCACACACACAATTTCCATAAAAAATATCACACACACATGCATAAACATATTTCCATTTTGCAAAAGCATGAAATATTAATCACACCTCTATCTCGAGATCGAGCACACGGTGGAGATGATGATGTAGGGAGGTCAAAAGTGCACAAAGCTCTTCTTGACAAAGAAAGATCTAGTTAGGGGGCAAATAGGCCACTTAACTAAATGCTACATCTACCTAGCTAGCTAATTTGGGAGGAGACAACTTCAACTAGTGGAGGGGGGAGGAAAAAGAGAAAGGAGATGAATTAATGGAGGTGGTGTAGTTATAGCTATGAGTAATGAAGAGAGAGAAAGGTAGGTAGAAGAGGGAGAGTAATGGGGGGAGAAGTATTGAGGAAGAAGAAGAGTGAGAGAGGGAGGATGTGGGAGATAGGGGAAAGGGAGGAGAGGAGATGGGGAGGGGGAGGTGGAAAAGGTGGTGGGTCCTGCGTCTTAGCAGTAGCGCGGGAGAGAAAGCGCGCTGCTGCTAAGAGCATAGCAACAGCGCGCTTTTCTATCACGCGCTACTGCTAAACGGGCCAACCCTGTGCACATTTTCAAAATTAGCAGCAGCGAGGTGACAAAAAAGCGCGCTGCTACTATGGCATTAGTAGCAGCGCGCTCCCTGGCGCCGCGCTACTGGTAAACTTATGTCGTTGTGTACTGTCGGTGGATTTTTGTAGCAGCGCGGTTTAAGCGTCACGCGCTACTGCTAAGCTTGCACCAGTAGCGAGCTTTCCGTAGCCGCGCTGCTACTACTTAGCAGCGGCGCCTGTTTTTATGCCGTGCTGCTGCTAAGATTCTGTGTATAAGGTTTTCCCTAGTAGTGCTACTTGGTGCAAAGAATTTGGCTAGCATGAGGGGGAAAAGCAAGATCAACATGTTGGATGATCCAAGACAATATACTTTATTTCGGATATAAGAAAACATAACCCATTACGTTGTCTTCCTTGTCCGACATCAACCTTTTAGCATGTAATATTTTAATGAGTTCTCACAATTACAAAAGATGTCCAAGATAGTATATTTATATGTGAAATCTCTCTTCCTTGAATATTCTTTCATGAATTGTTCAAGTGACCAATTCTATGTTTGCTAACTTTCAATAGTTTACTACCTATAATTATTATGTGTGAAGTCATTACTCCCCATGGTATAAGCATACGAAACATATATAAATTCAGATTTGTGATATTCAAATATTCAACCATTTACTCATAGGATATACGTGAAGCACGTGAGTAAATGACAAACTACTCCAAAAGATATAAGTGAAGGACACTGAGTAGTCAAATGATTAACTAGCCATGGGAGGATTCTTTTTCATTTAAGATTTCAGATCCAATGATTTTATTCAAACATCAAGTAAAATTGAAAATATGCTCCAAGCAAAACACATATCATGTGACGAATAAAAATATAGCTCCGAGTAAGGTATACCGATAATTTTTTTAAGACGAAAGAGGGGATGCCTTCCGAGGCATCCCCAAGCTTAGGTACTTGAGTCTTCCTTGAATATTACCTTGGGATGCCTTGGGCATCCCCAAGCTTAGGGTCTTTGCACTCCTTATTCTCCTCATATCGATATCTCATCCAAAGCTTTAAAACTTCAATCACACAAAACTTAACGGAACTTCGTGAGATAGGTTAGTATGATAACGAGTAAACCATTCACTTTGGTACTGTCAAAGACAAGGCTCATAATTGTTCTCACACAATGCCTATTGTACCATATCATTTCTAGAATTTATATTGAGAAACATAAGCCATAGAAACTAGAAAACAAGCAAACTATGCAATGAAAACAGAATCTGTCAGAAACAGAACAGTCTGTAATGATCTGAACACCAAGAATACTTCTGCTACTCCAAAAATTCTTAAACAAATTGGTGGACGTGAGGAATTTGTCTATTAATCTTCTGAAAAAAGAATCAACTCAATCGTACTGTTCTGTAAAAAATGGCAGCTATTCTCGTGAGCGCAAAGTTTCTGTTTTTTACAGCAAGATCACATTAACTTTCACCCAAGTCTTCCCAAAGGTCTTACTTGGCACTTTATTGAAACAAAAGGTATAATACATAATTAATAAAGTAGCTTAATCATGATAACACACAAAACAGTAAGGGTAAATATTGGGTTGTCTCCCAACAAGCGCTTTTCTTTAATGCCTTTTAGCTAGGCATGATGATTTCAATGATGCTCACATAAAAGATAAGAATTGAAACATAAAGAGAGAATCATGAAGAATATGACTAGCATATTTAGATCTAAACCACTTCCAATGCCTAGGGATTTTGTGAGCACATAATTTATAGGAACAAGAATCAACTAGCATAGGAAGGAAAAACAAGTATAACTTCAAAACTTTAAGCATATAGAGAGGAAACTTGATATTACTACAACTCCTACAAACATGTATTCCTCCCTCATAATAATTTTCAGTAGCAGCATAAATGAGTTCAAAAATATTACCATCACATAAAGCATTCTTTTCATGATCTACGAGCATAGAAATTTTACTACTCTCCACATAAGCAAAATTCTCCCCATTCGGAATGGCGGGATCACTAGTTCCTAAAGTTGACACTCTTCCAAACCCACTTTAGATGCTAGTATTATTAAATCTCCAAAAGATATAAGTTAAGTTCATGGAGCATTCTACAATTAATATAGACTAACCAATATCCAAGCTCAAAATATATAAGTGAAGCACACGACGCATTCTGTAAAACCATACTCAAAAAGATTGAAGTGAAGCTCAAAGAGCAATTCTATAAGATCATACTTAGAAGATATAAGTGAAGCACATGAAGTATTCTATAAATTGACGAAGGAACATATCATACTAGCATGGTTCCTAAAGAAAAAGAAAAACACAAAGGATACAAAGCAAGTGAACAAAACAAAAACCGAGGTATACTGATAATTGTTGAAGAAGAAAGATGGGATGCCAACCGGGGCATCCTCAAGCTTAGATGCTTGAGTATCCTTAGATTATTTAATTGGGGTGCCTTGGGCATCCCCAAGCTTCAGATATTGCCTCTCTTTATTCTTCTCACATCGGTAACTCCTCGTTTTTCGAACACTTCATCCACACAAAACTTTAACAAAAACTTTGTGAGATCCGTTAGTATAATAAAGCAAAGCACTACCTTTAGGTACTGTTTAAAACTCATTAAAATTTCATATTAGAACTATATTTAATGTATTCCAACTTCTCTATGGTTCATACTCTCCGATACTAGCCATAGATGCATCAAAATAAGCAAACAACACACGAAAAACAGAATCTGTCTAAAACAGGACAGTCTGTAGTAATCTGGAGGTTTAGTAAACTTATGTAACTCCAAACATTATGAAATAAATTTGAAAATTTGAAAAATTCGTACAGAACTAATGTGCAAAAACTTTCAGACCCATTTCCATTTCCAGTAAAAAATGTAAAATCACGCGCTACAGCCAAAGTTTCTGTTTTCTGTTCTGCACATAGTAAACAAGCAATCTAATCATCCTAAAACCAAAGCTTGGCACATTATTTTTATAATACAATGGATATATATAAGGGGATAATTATTTACATAGAAATATCCATGAAAAATTCTACATTGTTTCCATGAGCATGAACACGAGTGCTCAAGGTCGACCCTCACTTCTTGAATGCATAACTTTCCAATCACTTCTCTTTTTGAAAAACTTTTTAGGCATGAGAGGAATGTAAATTATTTTTGTATTTTCATTATTTTTTAAAAAAATTGGTATGTTTCACCCACAAATAAACAGAAACAAAAATGGAAAACACAATCTACTTAGTGAAGAAAGCAAACAAGCATACACAAGAATACCAACCCCACGCTATTGCTCCCCGGCAACGGCGCCAGAAAAGAGCTTGATAATCCCCAAGTGTAGGGAATCATCGTAGCAATTCCCAAAGGTGGAAGTGATAAGTATGGAGTGTCGAACACACAAGGAGCTAAAGGTAAGATCAGTATTCTCTCAAGTCCTATCTGCCACTGATACGACTCTACGTACACCGAGCGTTTGCTTCCAACTAGAAACGAGAAATAAAACTACGTTGTGGGTATGAAGAGGATAAGTTGCATGGTATCAGAGAGCTAAAATACGAAAATAGGTGCTGTTATCATAAAGTTAGAATATATTACTAAATATTATAAACAGCGAGTGTGGAATAATTATGCGTCGGTGTGCGGAATTGTCCTAGGAAATTGTTAACAAGACCGATAGTCGTCATTGCAATTTCATATGAGGGAGAGGCATAAGCTAACATACTTTCTCTTCTTGGATCATATGGACTTATGAGTGGAACTCTAGCAAGCATCCGCAACTACTAAAGATCATTAAGGTAAAACCCAACCATAGCATTAAAGCATCAAGTCCCCTTTATCCCATACACAACAACCCTCTTACTCGGGTTTATGCTTCTGTCACTCTAGCAACCCACTATAAGCGAGTCATGAACGTATTGCAACACCCTACAGAAGGAATCCCTCACGCTTGCATGACACGGAGGGCACAATAGGACAACATCAAAATAAAACATACAACTCGTACCAATCTAGATCATCAATCAACCCAAAGACAAAGGATATCTACTCAAAGCATCATAGGATGGCAACACATCATTGGATCATAGTATGTGGCATAAAGCACCATGTTCAAGTAGGGATTACAGCGCGGTGCGGGAGAGTGGACCGCGTAAAAGAGATGAGGATGGTGATGTTGATGAAGACGATCACCGCAGCGATGATTCCCCTCCCAATGACACTTCGGTGCCACCAAGAGAGAGGAGGAGAGGTTCTCCCCCTTGTTCCTCCTCCTCCATGGCCTCCCCCCTGGATGGGGAGAGGTTCTCCCTCTGGTCCTTGGCCTTCATGACGACAATGGCCCCTCCAGGATCCTCCTCCATAGCCTCCGGTGATGATGGCCCCCTTCGGTAGGGTGCCAGAGAGGGCCTAGATTGATTTCTCGTGGCTACAGAGGCTTGCGGCGGCGGAACTTCCGATCTAGGTTAATTTCTGGAGGTTTCTGTATATATAAGAGGTTTCGGCGTCGAAAACAAGTCAGGGGGGTCTCCGGGCTGTCCACGAGGTAGGGCAGCCTGGGACTCTTCTGGCCCAACTCTTTTACTCCATGGCTTTCTTCTGATCCAAAAATAAACTCCATCAAGTTTCAGGTCAATTGGACTCCATTTGGTTTTCCTTTTCTGCGATACTCTAAAACAAGGAAAAAACAGAAACTGTCACTGGGCTCTAGGTTAATAGATTAGTCCCAAAAACCATATAAAATAGCATATAAATGCATATAAAACACCCAAGGTTGTTAATATAATAGCATGAATACACCATAAATTATAGATACGTTGGAGACATATCAGCTGGCCACCCTCGGCCTTGCTTCCGCTCGCCGCTCGACCCCACCACCAGCTGCTCGCAGTCGCCTTGTCCGTTGTGCCGACCACCACGCCCGCCTCCCCGCAGCCACTCCATCGGCCGCGCCCGTTCATGGCCCGTGGTCGCGCTGCGCGCCTCCTCCTACCTCGCCTGCCGCCTCACGCCCGCCACCTCTACTGCTGCTCCACCGCTGCCCTGTTCGCGGCCACCTGCAGCCTCGCCCACGACCTCCAGCGCCGCCCGGTGCCATGCTCACGCGCCCGTTGGCCGCTGCCGCGGCTCCAGCCGTCGGCCCTCGCCCCGTTCCCCCGCCGCCGCTCTCGAGCACTGCCGCCGCCCCGCTTCCCCCTGGCCAGCGCCCCGCCGCGACCCTGCCCTTCCCGTGCGTCGCGCCGCTCCACCGCCCCTTGCCCCGCCGCTCTATTGGCCTCGTCGGTGCCGCTTGCAGCCCGGGCGGCCTCGCGTGGCACCGGCTGGCCGCGCCCGCACTCTCGTGCCCATTCGGGCGGGCGCTCGTTAACCCCTCCTGGGCCGCTTACAAGTGGGGCCCGTCCCCTGTAAAAAAATTAAAGAATTAAAGATGAGGCACTTACAGGAGGGACCCACCTGCACTGTTCACGTGGATAAGATTGGCTGAGTCAGCTGCTGACTCACCACCGGGGCCCCACCATTCATGCACACCGTGTAAGATGTGGGGTACACTTCTGTGTACCCTTAGCATTTACAGTTTACTTTTGTTTAATTAATAATACTTCTAGAATTTATTTTAAACTTCAAAATATAATAGAAAATAATTCGTAACTCAGATGAAAATGTTTTATATATGATAATCGATCAGAAAAATGAGTCGAACCCGAATACGCTACCCAAATACCTGTCAGATGCCTCTAACTATCTGAACATGGAACTTTTCCCCTCCGGTCATCTGTCTGACACAGGTCCAGAACCAAGAAAACATTTTCGGTTCAATCCGCCCTTTACCTATATTGTGTAGCCATATGTTAGGTCACACCCGGAACAGTATATTTCCATTTATGCTTTGTGATGCTTTGTTTGTTTGATATTTATTGTTTCTTCCCCATCTTCTCTCCGGTAGACCTCGAGACCAATGCTGCCCCTGACTTCTTCATTTTTAGCAGAGCTTCCAGGCAAGCAAATCCCCCTTGAGCATTTCAATATCGCCCATTTCTTTCCCTCTCATGCTTGCATTAGAACTGCTACTGCTTTCTGAATGATCCTACTCTTATGCATAGCCTATTTTTGTTACCTGCTTTCATACCTTACCTACTTATCCTAAACTGCTTAGTATAGGTTGGTTAGTGATCCATCAGTGACCCCCACCTTGTCCTTGTTGCCCCACTTTATGTTCGATAACTCGATCAAAGTGATCGATGTCTAGTCCCCGACACCACCCATCACCCCCTGGTTGTACGACTCTGTAGAGCTACTATCGAGTGACGAGGGTGACACCTCATATGTCACTCGTGATGAGATCTTTGTAGTGTAGCTGTTCGGTCGTGGTCATCGAGGGTGATTTCCTCCTTAACCACTTCCGATACGACTCTGTCGTGCAACCCCTCAAGAGTGAACCTCGAGGGTGGTTCCTCTTACATTCTCCTTGGTGATTACATCGAGTGGAATCCATCGAGGGTGGTTCGTCAAGGTTTTCCTTGGTGTTAGACACATAGTTACTATGGTTACTATGACTTTACACTGAACCATGTTACTCAAGATGGGTCGGCCCTGAGGGGTACCCGTGTGAGCTTAATTGCGAGTGATGTGGAGTCGGTTTGACCTGGAGAGTGCCCACGAGATAACTACGAGGCATGGCCAGGCTTTCTTAGCCCTTGTCGCAAGTCCTCGAGACGGGGCAACGGGTTCACATCTTTCATGAGTCCCTGCTTGTTACCGCGTGCTCCTAATCCACTATGATTTGATATTTGATCCGAGGGGCCTCTGGCCTAATAGCACTAACCATCACGTGGGCATAGTACGGGCGTTCTATGTCATATGCATTAGCGGAAGCTTAATAGACGTCAGCGACTGAGCGGCGCGCGCCGGGTTGGACTGCATAAGCACCTGCCTTTTTAAGGAGGTAGCTAGGTCTGCTCACCGGCCGCGTTCGCAACATGCAGGAGTTCCCAGGGCGATGGCCCATGACCCCTGGGGGCATAGGTTTAGTCCGGCGTGCTGACCTCTCTGTTAAGCCTAGGTCGGGTTGCGGCGTATTGTTTGGCCGATGCCGGGCATGACCTAGGAAAGTGTGTCCGGCCGGAGTTAATCGAGCGTGGTGGGTAAGATGGTGCACCCCTGCAGGGAAGAAAACATCTATCGATAACATGTCCTATGATAACGGACACTTGGAGTTGTATCCCGATCGATACAACTAGAACTGGATACTTGAGGTGATAACTAGATAGTATGGCTCTGGGATTGCTTTCTTGCAGGGAGTCGAGAAAGGATCTCTGGCCGAGGTTGATGACACTACTACACTTTACATTATGCTAACCTGCACTCTTATAATGTTGCAAGACCTCTGAAGATGCTAAAGATGCTAGTCGTAGATAGGACTAGGCCTTTTCTCTATTCTAGCATTTCTGCAGCCCAGTCCACATATTCAACCCTTCCTTTGATACTGTTGCATATATAGTGTAGATCCTTGCTTGCTGAGTACTTCAGATGAGTACTCACGATTGCTTTGCTTTTTTTTCCTGCTTTTCCGTTCATTCCGCATGTCGCAACCAGATGGTGGAGCCTAGGAACCAGACGACACCTTCGACGACGACTACTACTACACCGAGGGTGCCTACTACTACGTGGAGGCCGCCGACGACTAGGAGTAGTTAGGAGGCTCCCTGGGAGGAGGCCTTGCCTTTTCGATCGTTGTTGCTTTTGTGCTAGACTTCTTAAGGCAAACTTGTCTAACTTATGTCTGTACTCAGATATTGTTACTTTCACTGACTCTGGTGTATTCGAGCTTATGTATTCGAGTCCTCAAGGCCCATGGCTTGTAATATAGAGCTTGTATTATTTATTTTGTGTCTAGAGTTGTGTTTTGATATCTTCCCATGAGTCCTTGATCTTGATCGTACACATTTGCATGTATGATTAGTGTACGATTGAATCGAGGGCGTCACAAGTTGGTATCAGAGCCAACTGCTTGTAGGAAGCCCCTTTCCAACTCCTTGGCCGAAGTTGAGACTAGTCTTTTAAAAAACTATTTTACCAACACTATTGTGTGGCTTACATGCCCACATCACAATTGGGTGGTATTGGGATCTTTTATTCCTTTCTATACTCTGGGACTCTGATCTCTCTTCTATTCGGGTTAAATGATTTTCCTAACTCTAACTCTAGGTTCTCGTAACTACTTCCTCCTGGAGAGCCCTTCTTTCCAGATGATCGTCTGCTTCACCAGAAGACTTCGAAGATACTCTATGATGTTCTCCTGAGAACATGTGCTCATCGCTTTTGCAACCCCTTCCATCGTCAACCCCTATGGTTAACTACATGCACTTGCCATTTATATAATCTTTCCCAGTTGCTCTTGTTATTACAAGATGTCTCAAAATACTCTCCATTGTCCTGAGAACCCATTGAACTTACTACCTTGCAAATCATTACCGCATTAAAGCCCTTATGATAATTCCTCAGCCGTATTGAGGATTTGTTCATCCCTAGTGGATCAGGTGATTCACAAGATACTTTGAAATACTATTCGATCTCCCGAAAATCCTCAGCAGCCTTATGCTATTGAAATACTTTTCTGCTTGCATTATGGTAGTATTCCATATGTCTAGCAATGTTCATTGGCATCCTTTGTCATTGTCATTTTGAGCCATTGATTCGGTATGTTTTCGGATGCCCGCAATCATCGGTTGATCCTTATAAATTATCCTCCCGGCCAAACGTCATTCCGGACATGAGATGGTTCTTGGTAAATCAAACCTTGAATGATTGCCGATCTATGTCTATTCAACTTGCTTATCTTTTAATCAGAGCTTGTGCTTCCGGTCCCCCATTTGGAAACCATAATTCCTTACATTTAAACTTTGAAATTATTCAGATGTTCTATAATCCGATGCCTTTGCATTCTTCTTCCTCTGGTTGAGTACCGATACTCACATCAACTCCGTTGTGGACCGCTAGACTCCTTGTTGGATTTTATCCGATAGCATCCTTCATATTCTATAACCTTGTGAGCCTTTGTCGGATACATAATGCCTTTGGTAAATTGTATCCTCTCCTTTTGTCAAACATGCTCTGCTTTCGAGCTTGTGATAATTACTCCTGAAACTTGTGGTATATGTTCCTAAGATGCCCCAAGTGGTTGAACTAATGCTTTCCCTAATTTGTGTGAACTCGGAAATTTCTATGGGTCATACTCTACTGGTGTTACGCTGGATAATAATATCTACCCTACAACTTCGTCAAATGCGAGAAGTAATTGAGAGGTTATGCATTGAAGAAGTGGGAGTCGACCTTAAACTTTGTGTTCATGCCCATAGACACGATGTAGATCTTATCATGGAAGCTTCTCTTACAATCAAATGTTCCCTTGGTACAATCTCATCTTGCATGTGTAAATTGGTTCTTTGCAATCATGGTTTCGACCATATTTTCTCCTTGATTACATTTCCCGAACAAGTTAAAAATAATTGTCTCCTGCAGGTCATTTCATCTGTCCAACCTCTATTTTGATCTACCTCGAGTATTGCCCCTTGTTATCTCGAGGATATTGTGTTATTGTACTACCTCTTGTGAATTCTCATTGGAATGATACTCCATCACATCATTCCCAGCCTGATCGGCTATATCATTATCGTGCTAAATTTTAACTGTGCTACCTGGTCCTTCTCGGAGCACAATTTTCGATGATGAGCTAAGCTTACATCGATCTTCCTCGTCATATCATTTCACCTTGAGCAACAAGCTTGATTCTGAGTTTGTGTCATACATGTGGTTCCCATAACCTTTCGCTTCATCATTCCTTTGAATTGATGTCATCACCGATCGATTACATCTTCATGAAACCTCTCAACAAATACGTCATGATCATCATCAACATTCTAAGCTCTTCCAGATTATCAATTGAATTCATGATGAGAAATACCCTCCTTGCCCCTCGATGAATTGTTTCCGATGGACCCTTTGTGTATCCAAAGTCTGATATTTGCTTGAAGACCATGCCAATGCTATCTGTAAGCATGACTGTGGTACTCAAACCTCAACAAGACCATTGGAAGCACAATGCTAAGTTTTCTTTATCCAAACATCATTGTATGGGTAATGTCATGAAATTTCTCTCCCCTTTCCTAAAGGGTTTTCTACAATTATATCCCGTCATGGATATCATGCGCTGCTTGTCCTTGGGAAGGATATACCCCCTGAATTATGTGTTTAAACACATTTTCCTTTCCATTGTTCTGTTTAGTCTGATAATCACATTTTCCTTTCCATTGTTTTGTTTAACCTTCTTGAGGTTTATATGATCTATGCAGTAACAAGTCGCTGCTTTTGTAAGCACCTTGATGTACAACTCTGTCAGTAAGAACCTGTTACTATTGTTGATGACATTCCGGTAACCGCCGATGGACGAGAACTTTGCCTATTGGTCCGCCTCGTTCAACGAGCAGGAAGATGGTTCACTTCGTCCCTCGCCCTTGGTACCGACGTTGTTGCCGACATAATTGATAGGCTATCCTTTGGCATGCCTTACTTACATGATCGTGCAAGATGTCAGCGACCTTTCCATTTTTATCCCACATGGTGGGTCCATAACCCACAGTTCCACAGGATCGAAACCTGACTCTTCTATGCATCCCTATTTTCCAAAAGTTATTCCTCGCGCTTGGCTTCGTTTGTAATTCATGAGCCACCTTGCTAGTGATCTATTTTGGTATCAGACGCAATACTTATTCTCATTGCTCTGGACCTCTTTCACACTTTGTTTCAGACATCGAACGATTGTCTATCCCTTTGAAACTTCTTATTGTACCGTATTACTTTGCTCTCAACGTGTTTTATTCGTTCAACTCAAGAGATACTCATGTTTTCATTCATGGGATAACCCCCGATGATTACCACTTATAGCATTCTATCGTTGTCAAGTTGCCCCTTTTTCCTATTCATAAGTACGATGGAATTCCCGAAGACAGGATGACGACTTCATCATGATGCTCATATGCAGAAAATTGAACACATCAACGTTATGGTTCAACCTCTTCGATGAGAGTAGCAAGGAAGGAAGATCCGTTAGAATTTCGTAACCAATCATTTTCCCCTTACTCCCCCCTTAAATCTCGGGATGAGATTTCTTATAGTGGAGGAGATTTGTAACATCCCCAACATCACACTACAGTAACCCCTTACGATCAGTGCCATGTCATCTTGATTTACAAAGCTTAATCATGTTGGGGCAATATCTTGACTCAAATCCCTTCTCTGGATTCTATTCAAATTCAAGTGAAATTTGAAGTTGCACAAAGGTTGCTGGAAAAATGTTCATTATTTAGAAAATATTCCAAAACAATTTGATGTTAAGAAAAAGAACATCGCTATGTTGCTAAAATGAGCAGTGGCAATTAATCCAGTGTAACTCTAGCATTTTTAAATGCTACTCCAATTATGAAAATTCCAAATGGATTCAAATAAATCCCAAGCTTATGGTGGCAGTGCACCACTGACCCTAGTATTTGTTTTCACTAGTGGCACATTTTTTCCAAAATGTAATTAGTGTAAAAGAAAATGCAAAAGGCTATTGTTAAATGAAAACAGAAAAGTTTTCGAAATTAAAACATTCAGAATAAAAAAATGGGGATTCCCCTTGCCCCCTGGGCCTGGCCACCAATCCGGCCCAACCCACAATCTCCCTCACCCCCCACTCGTGCACTGCTCCCCCGTCCTGCGTTGCTATAGGGCGCGTTCGCCACCGCACCTCCTCGTCGGCGATGCCTCCGCAGGATAAGGTTGCCCCGCAACCCCAGGTATCCCCCCTCGCTCACTCGCTCACTCTCTCTCTTTCTCTCGCCCACGTGCTCGCGCACTCTCTCGCACTCTCTCACTCGCTTCCCCCCAGATCTGCCTCGCCTGAGACCATGGTGGCCGCGCTCGCCGTCGTCTTGGACATCAGCCGTGACCAGTCACCTCCTTGATGCCCTAGACTACACCGGGGAGGTCGCCATCGTCGTCCTCGTCTTCCTGGTGCAAGGGTTCGCTCTGGGTCGTCGCCAGCGCTCGAGGCCGACTCCATCTTCATCATCACCGACCGCCACTGCTTCTCTTTCGTCTGCATTGCTCCGGCCATCCTTGGCTTCGCCACGACACCAGCGAGCACCTCTGTGAGCCCACGAACATGATCCCTCCCTTCCCCCACTCAAATCCGCCGCTCTAGCTCCGTTTACCACCATGGCCGAAGCTGGACGTCGCACAGCTAGTCGCCGGTGCCACTCCTGTGGCCTTTGGTCTCGCGCCTGTACCCGTCGTCTTCACTGCGTCGCGTAGATGCTTCCTAGCCCCCGTGCTCGTCGTGTGCGCGCCGTAGCTTCGACCCCGTCGAGTCCGAGACGTGCCACCGCTTTGACCTCGCGTAGAAGCGGACGAGCTCGCTCTAGCCGTATTCGCTGCGCCCTCCCCGTGCGCAGTTCGCGCCCGTCTGCACTTCTATGCGCTGGCCACCCTCGGCCTTGCTTCCGCTCGCCGCATGACCCCACCACCAGCTGCTCGCCGACGCCCTGTCCGCTGTGCCGACCACCACACCTGCCTCCCCGTATCCACTCCACTGGCCGCGCCCCCATCTGGCCCGTGGTCGCGCCGCGCGCCTCCTCCTACCTCGCCAGCCGCCTCATGCCCGCCACCCCTGCTGCCGCTCCACCGCTGCCCTGTTCGCCGCCGCCTGCAGCCTCGCCCATGACCTCCAGCGTCGCCCTGCGCCATGCCCGCGTGCCTGTTGGCAACTGCCGCGGCTCCAGCCGCCGGCCCTCGCCCCATTCCCCCGCCGCCGCTCCCGAGCACCGCTGCTGCCCTGCTTCCCCCTGGCCGGCGCCCCGCCGCGCCCCTGCCTTTCCCATGCGTTGCGCCGCTCCGCCGCCTCTTGCCCGGCACTCTATTTGCCTCACCGGAGCCGCTCGCAGCCCGGCCGGCCTCGCCGCGACCCCGCCTGGCCACGCCCAGTCCGGCGCCCAGGCGCGCCCGCGCCCATTCAGGCGGGCACCCATTAACCCCTCCTGGGCCGCTTACAAGTGAGCCCCGTCCCCTGCAAAAAAATAACAAATAAAGATGAGGCACATACAGGTGGGACCCACCCGCACTGTTCACGTGGATAAGATTGGTTGAGTCAGCTGTTGACTCAGCACCGGGGCCCCACCTGTCATGCACACCGTGTAAGATGCTGGGTACACTTATGTGTACCCTTAGCATTTACAGTTTAATTTTGTTAATATTTCCAGACTTTGTTTTAAACTTCAAAATTTAATAGAAAATAATCCGTAACTCAAATGAAAAAGTTTTATATATGAAAATCGATGAGAAAAACGACTCGAACCCGAACACACTACCCACATACCTGTCAGATGCCTCTAACTATCTGAACATGGAACTTTTCCCCTCCGGTCATCTGTCTGAGACAGGTCCGAAACCGGAAAACATTTTCGGTTGAATTCGCCCTTTACCTATATCGTGTAGCCATATGTTAGGTCACACCCGGCGCAGCATATTGCCATGTTATGCTTTGTGATGCTTTGTTTGGTTTATATTTATTGTTTCTTCCCCCTCTTCTCTCCGGTAGACCCTGAGACCGATGTCGCCCCTGTGATCGACTACGTCGACCACACTTCTGCATTTTCAGCAGAGCTTCCAGGCAAGCAAACCCCCCTTGAGCATTCCTATATCACCCATTTCTTTCCCTCTCATGCTTGCATTAGAACTGCTACTGCTTTCTGAATGATCCTACTCTGATGCATAGCCTGTTTTTGTTACCTGCTTATCCTAAACTGCTTAGTATAGGTTGGTTAGTGATCCAATAGTGACCCGCACCTTGTCCTTGTTGCACTGCTTTATGTTCGATGACTCGGTCAACGTGATCGACGTCCAGGCCCCGACACCGCACATCACCACCCTAGTTGTACGACTCTGCAGAGTTACTATGGAGTGCTAACGGTGACACCTCATAATCACTCCTGATGAGATCTCTGTAGTGTAGTTGTTCGGTCGTGGTCATCGAGGGTGATTTCCTCCTTAACCACTTCTGATACGACTCTGTCATGCAACCCCTCAAGAGTGAACCTCGAGGGTGGTTCCTCTTACGTTCACCTTGATGACTACATCGAGTGGAATCCATCGAGGGTGGTTCCTTAGGATTTCCCTTGGTGTTAGACACACCGTTACTATGAATTTACACTGAACCATGTTACTAAAGATGGGTCGGCCCTGAGGGGTACCCGCGCGAGCTTAATTGCGAGTGATGTGGAGTCAGGTTGACCTGGAGAGTGCCTGCGAGATAACTACGAGGCGTGCCCGGGCATTCATAGCCCTTGCCGCAAGTCCTCAAGACGGGGCGATGGGGTCACATCTTTCGTGAGTCCTTGCTTGTTACCGCGTGCTCCTAATCCACTACGATTTGGATATTTGATCCGAGGGGCCTCTGGCCTGATAGAACTAACCATCACGTGGGCATAGTATGGGCGTTCGACGTCGTATGCATCAACCGAAGCTTAATAGACGTCAGCGACTGAGCGGCCCGCGCCAGGTTGGACTACATAAGCACCTGCCTTTTTAAGGAGGTAGCTAGGTCTTCTCCTCGACAGCGTTCGCAACGGGCAGGAGTTCCCGGGGCGATGGCCCATGACCCCTGGGGGCATAGGTTTAGTCCGGCGTGCTGACCTCTCTGTTAAGGCTAGGTTGGGTTGCAGCGTATTGTTTGGCCGAGGCCGGGCATGACCCAGGAAAGTGTGTCCGGTCGGAGTTAATCGAGCATGGTGGGTAAGTTGGTGCACCCCTGCAGGGAAGAAAACATCTAACGATAGCCTCTCCTACAATAACGGACACATGGAGTTGTATCCCAATCGATACAACTAGAACTGGATACTTGAGGTGATAACTGGATAGTATGGCTCTGGGATTGCTTTCTTGCAAGGAGTCGCGAAAGGATCTCTGGCCGAGGTTGATGACACTACTACTACTTTACATTATTCTAACCTGCACTCTTCTAATGCTGCAAGACTTCTGAAGATGCTAAAGATGCTAGTCGTCGATAGGACTAGGCCTTTTCTCTATTCTGGCATTTCTGCAGCCCAGTCGACATATACAACCCTTCCTTTAATACTGTTGCATATATAGTGTAGATCCTTGCTTGCTGAGTACTTCGGATGAGTACTGACGGTTGCTTTGCTTTCTTTTTCCTCCTTTTCCGTTCATTCTGGATGTCGCAACCAGATGGTGGAGCCCAGGAACCAGACGCCACCTTCGACGATGACTACTACTACTACACCGAGGGTACCTACTACTACGTGGAGGCCGCCGACGACCAGGAGTAGTTAGGAGGCTCCCTGGCAGGATGCCTTGCCTTTTCGATCATTGTTGCTTTTGTGCTAGCCTTCTTAAGTCAAACTTGTCTAACTTATGTATGTACTCAGATATTGTTTCTTTCATTGACTCTGGTGTATTCGAGCTTATGTATTCGAGCCCTCGAGGCCCATGGCTTGTAATATAGCGCTTGTATTATTTATTTTGTGTCTAGAGTTGTGTTTTGATATCTTCCCGTGAGTCCTTGATCTTGATCATACACATATTGTGTATGATTAGTGTACGATTGAATTGAGGGTGTCACATTTGGTAACACATCCTTGTCTCGCCAGACTCCACTTGTGGTTATCTCTTACCTTTAGTTGTGCAAGATTTACTTGTCTTGTTTATCTTGCTTGCTTTGTGTTGTTGTTATTCCTATAATCATACAGGTTGCTCACCTGGTTGCATTTCTAGACAACCTATTTGTTGTTAAACCTAATTTGTTAAGAAAAGCTAAAATTGTTAGTTGCCTATTCACCCCCTCTAGTCAACCATATTGATCCTTTCAAGTGGGTTATCTTGTTTTCTCCTTTTTGGAGGCTTCACCTTATCTTTGCTCTTGTTCTCACTTTCATCCCCAGAATGTTCCCTTCTGAAATACCCGAGTTTCGCTTTTCTCACCGGATATGGCAATGTCGGTTCAGGTTCATAATCTTCTTCCATGGGGACTACTGATGTTTCTACCTCCAAGGTCTCAAATATGACCTCGGGGTACTCATCGGTATAGTTCTCCCATTTCCTCTTCGAGAACTCCATATGCTCTACATAGCTTTAAACAAATCTTAAAACAACATCAGGGTGAATCTACAATTCATTACATATTTGTTCAACTCTCCCTAAGTTTAGATGAGGTTTTATGCAATCAAAATCCACTTCTACTTTACCCTCCTCTTCTTCATCGCTCCCCAAGCTTCATGGTTTCCTGGTTTCCCTTATATTAATTCCAACACTTCATGGACTTCTCTAGTTATAAAAGAACCTACATATGGTAAATCTAGTTCTTCCTTTGAGTCATATTACATTACTCCATAAAAGAGATTTAATACTAGCCATTCAGGGAGCTTATGATGAGGGCAATCATTGAATAAAATTTTGTACCTTTGATATGTGTTTACCAGAGTTTCTCCAAGCCTCCGTCAGAAGTTTAAAATTCTCCACCTTGCTTCATATGATTTCTTCTCTGGATAAAAATCTGATAGAAAGTTCCTGCTGATTTACTCCATGTATCAAAGGTTCCTGCTGGGTGAGGCACTAACGTATTTCGTGTCTATTTAGCCAGAGTGTGATGAAATAATTTCAGTTTCATATCATCTGGACTAAAAGCATTCAATTTAAATGTCCCACATACATCTTCACAAAATTGCAAATGTTGATAAGCATCCTCAGATTCCTCACCTTCAAATTGTTTACCATGCAATAATTCAAGGACACTTGCGTTCACCTCATAAGCTACACCGGTGGGATTAGGACCCAATGATGTGAACATTTCTCAAATAGGTGGACATGTAAGATGCATTGCTGCAAGTTGATAATTGTGTCCATACTCAGCCATGATTGTTCCATACCTACAAACAATTTAGTACACAGGATTGAAATCAAACTCGGGACTAAGACCAAAAGCGCTCAGCTCCCCAGTAACGGCGCCTGAAAAAGCTTGATAGCCTGCAAGTGCACAGGCTTTAGTTGTAGCCTTTTCAAAGTAAGAGTATCGATCCCACAGGGAGCACAGGAATCGGTCTTCTGCCCTTTGCAAGGTGCATATAATGTGCCTAGAAATTGTAAGTGATCCAGAACAGTGATAATAATGAGATTGCAAATGTAAAGGTGAATAAATAAGCTTAAAAAAATAACAAGTAAAATGAATAGACTTGAGACAAACGATTAGAAGAGTTCCCAGGGGTCCGGAATCCCCATGAGTGTGCATCAACAGGGTGCCTAAACACAAAACTATTTCGGATTACAAAGCCACTTTATGTGATTCTCTTTGTGGATGGAGCTAGTACAGATACATTTATACTCGTGGTATCTCAGTATCCCATACACCACCACCGTTCTTCCCCACTCCGGTTGTTAAATGATGATTAAGGGGAAAGAGGTCCCCATGGACGCAGCCAAAGCGGTCTCCATTTTACCCCCTATTGCAACTGTCCCCTACAAAGGGAGAAGGGGTCTGTCATGTCACCCAACTCCACAACCACACAGTTAGCCAATAGTAATAACCTTCTGTCCAGAATCAGCATACGTTGGATGGTCAACTTGACCCAACGTCAAGAAGATTATCAACATAAACATGCAAAAAGGATATGCAATCCTAATATCAAACATCCTATTACACACTACGGTTCATCCATACCCCAGGAACAACGGGTCTACTCACACATGGGAACGGCAATCATCATAGTAATGGCAATAGATTACATGGATGAAAGGATCAACTAATACATCGAGGGATACACTAGGGTTCTTGATGTTGTATATGATAAGGGTGTGGATGATGACCATGAAGATGGTGATGGTGAAGATGGTAATGACCTTATTCCCCTTGCGATGAGAGGAATCTCCTCCTTCTCCTTGTTGATCCTCCCAGTGGCTAGGGTTCTACCTTCTGGATGTGTTTTTCAAGTATCTATGCGTCTGATCCACGATCTGCTTCGACAGGGTGGAAATAGTTGATCTCCCATAGGCGGCGGCGCGCCAAACGACCACTCATGCGAGCGTGCATGGTCACATGGAATATCGTCGTTCACTCTAGAAGCGCGATGACGACAGGTTCTTCAGCCTTCTTGCTTGATTCTTTTATGGAAAGTATTTTTCACCTTTAATATTTGATTCCACTGCCACTTTTATGGATTTCCTCCAAAAAATTGAATATTTCTCCAAAAATCTCCACCTGAGGGATTATCAACAATAAGAAGGGAGCGAACACGGTAAAATTCCACAAAGCCTACCTAGTAGGCACAAAAATAACGGTGAAAAGGTATCATAATTTGGAATCATCACTTTCCTACATGGAAATTTGAAAGAGGATGTATACATGATACAACCAGAAGGTTTTGTCAATCCAAAGGATGTCGGAAAGGTGTGCAAGCTTCAAAGGTCAATCTATGGTTTGAAGCAAGCTTCAAGGAGCTGGAATCAATGTCTTGATGAAGTGGTAAAAGAGTTCGGATTAATTAAAAATGATGAAGAAGTTGGTGTATACAAGAGGTTTAGTGGGACCTCTGTAGCATTTCTAATATTACATGTAGATGACATATTTTTGATTGGAAATGATACTAAGTATCTTGGCACAATAAAAGACTATTTAAAGAGTGTGTTTTCAATGAAGGACTTAGGTGAAGCTACATATATATTGTGCATAAAGATCTATAGAGATAGATTAAGACGTCTAATAGAACTAAGTGAGAGCACGTACATTGATAAGGTTTTAGAGGGGTTTCAAATGGAGAATGCAAAGAAAAGTTTTCTCCCTATGTCACATGGTGTGACACTTAGCAGAAATCGATGTCCCAAAACAGTTGATGAGCGACTACAAATCAGTGGAGTACCATATGCCTCTGCTATGATATGTACAAGCCCAGATGTTTCTTATGTGCTAAGTGTTAGTTGAAGATACCAAAGTGATCTAGGATAGGCTCACTGGACAGAAGCTAAGAATATTGTTAAGTACCTCATAAGAACAAAGGATATGCTCCTTGTTTATGGAGGGGATGAAGAAATCTTTGTAAATGTTTATGCCGATGCTCGTGTCATGACTTATATAGATGACTATAAATCTCAATCAGGTCATGTTTTTACACTTAATGGTGTTGTGGTTGTTTGGAAGAGTTTCAAACAAAACATTGTTGTATATTCTACGACAGAAGCAAAATATATTGCAGCTCCGAATGCTTCAAAGGAGGCGTTCTGGATCAAGAAGTTTCACGAAGAAATTGGTGTTGTCCCAAGTGTGATGAATCCAATGGCTCTATATTGTGATAATAGTGGTGTCGTTGCTCAAGCAAAGGAAGCAAGATCACACATGAAGACCAGACACATTGAACGCAAGTATCACATTGTCCCACAATATGTTGAGAAGGGCTATGTGAAGATTCTTAAGATCACGCGGATTTGAATGTGTCAGACCCGATGATGAAGGTTCTACCATGAGCAAAGCATGAGCAACACCTGATATCCATAGGTGTTAAAGAGACTGTGTAAACTAGATTATTGATTCCAGTGCAAGTGGGAGACTATTGGAAATATGCCCTAGAGGCAATAATATTTGTATTATTATTTTATATTCTATGCTATAACTACTATGATCCTGGAATATGCAATTCGACGGAAAACTCATATGCATGTGTCAAATGATAAACGATAAATAAAAGGTTCCTAGTCTCTCCTCTAAGACTAGCTTGAGTGTTGTTGGTGATCAAGTTTTAAGTGTAATGATTATCATAAAATAACATTGAGATTATGACATTAGGAGAATGATCATATTGAATCGACCCAATCTTGTTTGTTATGAATCAAGTTAATATCGTCTGTATTCAATTGTAATGACACAGAGTGTTAACGTGCAATATTGGTCCTTAAACTATGAGAGTATTTTGGTCAGTTCTTACCATACGACGGGCTATGGGGTTTCTCAAATGTCACCTGTAACACGGCGATCATAATGAGAACTTACAGGTTCATAGGAAAGATTGACAAGTGATCGGATAGGTTGAGAGAGGGATTTGCTCCTCCGGTGATGGAGAGATATTCTTAGGGCCCTCTTGGTGCAATGTCATCAACCATCATATGGACAGACATAGGTGACTTTGTCACAGGGATGCCGGAACACAATAACAAGAAAGAAGGACAAAACAGGTAACAAGGATTTCGGTAAAGTGATCATGGTGATGACTCAGGAGGATACCGATGCATACCAGGTTTTGTAAAGTATCGCGAAGCAAAGGGAACATCACATGATAACCAAAGGTTCACTCAAATATCATTTGTGTACTCACATGGACCAATATGGATGTCCACAGTCCGGTTGTCGGTCATTGAACGAACATTTTCGTCCATGTCTATGAGTTACCGAACCTACGGGGTCCCAAGCTTAAGGTAATCATGATCTTCTAATTGTTAGTATGACGGGATCCATGATAATTTATTTGTGGAATTATTTCATGAATATTCAGAATAGTTCCGAGAGGATCCAAAAGCATTTCAGGGTCATCGGAAGGGTTTCGGTGAGTATCAGGTAATAAGTGTATTATCATTAAATTATATATAGGTGGAAAAAGTTTCTGGAGATGTTAAAATATATATAATGGTCTATAAGTATTTAGAACATTTTATATTTAATTTAAATATCAACGGGCCTACAAAGGCCCAAGTGGGAAAGTGGGCCTAAAAATGCCGAATTGGGAGAGGGGGAGGAGTCAGACTCCTCCCTAGGCCGGTGCGCCAAGGGGGATCTTTCAACCTTGGTGGCAACCCTCCCTCTCCCCTCTATCCTATATATACATAAGCATTTTTGCTCTTTTGTTGATACAAGTTTTGGAGCCTCCTCTAGTTCTTCTAGTTATCATTCTAGTAGGTCCTATTTAACTAATTAGAGCTTGGATAATCCTCTCATACTCATAATCAGAAGCCCTGTGTGGTTCTAATCTCCTCCCTCTAATTCGCCAGCAATGATTGGCGAAGTGCTGCCAGATAGTGAAGGCTGCACGCTTACAACCAAGTAGAGAGGTCATGCTGTCGGTGTTCGGTTCGAGGGACTGTTCATGGGTGGTACGGGGGATCATTCATCGATTGTTTGAGGGACTCCAAGTACGTTCTACACTGACACGTTCTTCTTCCGCTGCAACTCGGTGATGATAATGATCATGATCCCAACCTGTTATGCATCTTCATATTGATCTTGGGTGATCGTAGGCACAATTTTTTTTGTTTTCTACTACATTTCCCTACTGTGTCGACATCGCTGTGTTGTTGCTTCCTCAAGCTAATGTCCACCACGCCGACCAGCTTCGACGCCTTGGCTATCATGGGGTCTCCAGCACCACCTTACCAACCTACTCCGTCACCTCGGCTAGATAGGGGGTTGTGCCTCGCCACATCGCTTGTGTTGCATCGCTACTTCATCAAAGTCGTGCTTTTTGCTCGATCCCCTCGGGACATGCTTTCGGGATGGGACCTCGACTAAGCCGAGGACTATGCAGGAGGTATGATATGTCAAAGTTTGATGGGTGCCCTCGTCCCGCCACAGGCCCGGACCACATCATCGACACCGAGTACATTAACCAGCTTAGTCGCTTCCATGGTCAAATCTTTTATGTTTTTAATTATTGTTCAGTTCAAACAAGCGTTATATTTTTGTTAAACAAAAAAGTTGTTTGTTAAAAACAACTTTTCTATTCCCATGTTAACTGGGGGATCTTAAATTAATATGCGTTAATATTTTCTTCCAAGCCATTGCAAATTCTTTTTCTACTACTCCTTTTTCTGGCACGCGTGTGTGGTCAATAGCTAGATTGTCTGGTTTCTCTCTATAGCCACTCAAGTTTAGTTCACTAAACTCGCTTAAGAAGCTATCTGGCTTCGGGAAGGGAGGTTGCAGCCGAAGGCTAACCCGTTTGAAGTCTAGAGATCAAACATATCATGTTATAGCACGACAGAAGCATAAATTAATTTTAAGACCAATTTTTGGAGTGGCACAAAAAAACTTGATTTAATTTAGACGTAAAGTTTTTATGTATGTTTTTTTTGTTTTTTCGAGCTTATGGCACCTTTAACCTATTTTGTGTTTTTATTTTAGGTGAAAGGACATCCTCTTGATTGAGGTGTCCTATGTGATGGTTCTTCTCAGGAAATCGTTTTTGAACCGTAGTTCGGCATCTTCCTTGCTGAGCTGCACCTCGGCATTGACAAAATGCACATGACGGTTGAACTAGTTCCCGAGGAGATACGATCCGAGGGTCAGCCTTGTAGCCTAACCCTAGTCTCGGGTGCTACTACATTGATGACTCAATGCAGAAAATTCAAAGTGCAAAATGGTTTCTAAGGATATTTCGATCCTAATGTTGTCCGGCTGCGCCGAACCTGAGTCTCGATAGCTATTGCACACCGCGTTTTCGTTCCTAAAAGTATGCTGCCAAGGAAGGACTTGATCCTGATGGTGATTTTGCGAACCGACATGAGTCTCAAGGGCTGCTGGGATTAGTGGTTTTGTATTATATTTTAGGTGCATCTCGGATTTTAGGCCGGCACACACCTTGAGGGCTACTGGTCGGGATTGTGGATCCACTAAGGCCTTATACCTATGTTGGCAAGTCTCTTCTAAGGCCCAACAAAACCAACCTAGTACAAGGAAGACTATCAAAACTTCCTTGGTGAAATAGATTTTGGTTCCCAAAAGTAAGACTCTTGTGGATTCTGTGCCACGGAACGGTACTCCCTCGCCGTCTCCTCCGCTTCCGGCTCTTTCTCATTCGTCAAGCCTGCCACCCATTGTCCTGCCTTTGCAACCTCCCGCTGTGCCTCACCCAGAGCGCCGTACTGGTGCGACCATGGCGAACTTCCCTGCGGTGTCGTTCCGCTATGTGCCGGAAAGAGCTGCACTCGAGAGGGGGCCGGACCATCGGTTGCAGAGGAGCACCATGGTGGTGGATGATCCCCCCGCTGAGCCATGATAGGTATGCTATTGTTACTGTCTCCCCGGAGGTCCCGGATCATCAAAAGGAGCTAGTACTACAGGATGTTCTCAATATTCTCAGAGATGACTTTCATCTGACTATCCCTGATGCTTTTGTTTATCCGATTGGAGTTGGTATGGTTGCTTTTGAGGATGTTTTTATCAGAGATGAGTACATTAGGGAAAGCCCACATCAGCTAGATCCTGTGGATGAAAGCATGACTTTCTCCCTAGTGCCCCATGATGAAGGGGAAAATATGAGGTTGTGCCCGTTTTAGTATGTTGCTTGGATACTCTTTCTTGCTTTTCCCATGGATTACCAAACAGATCATTACATCAATAAAGCAGTGTCCTGTTTTGGTAAAATTGAATTGTGGCACAGACCTGGGCAAAATAAAGAGAGAGTGCTGGTGCGTGCTATCATCAGCGACATTGCTTTGGTTCCGCATAGTCTGGTGGTGAGAAGGTCTAGTAACCTGCCAGGGATGGGGCGCTCTTGGTCGGTGCCAGTCTATATCCTGAATGGTCGACACTCGATTCTTGGCTTGGTTGGTAATGAGGATAACCCCCCTCCTTTGAACGCCTCACCACACCCTTATGAGCAGTCGTTCCTATCTGCAGCACAGCAGTGGCAACTGGAACACCAAAAGTGGATTCAGCAGTAGGTGGATGAAGCTTGGGCCCAGGGGATCCCACAGCAACAGCATCAACAGATGCAGGATAATGGTTGGGGGGTCTGGCCTGTTGTCCCGCCACCATACAGGGGTTTTAGTTTCAGAACATATTTTCAATACACATACCCTTCTCTGATGGATGGCGTGGAACATGACAGCAACTTCTCGGATGATCCATGGGATGAATGGTCAGTGTATTCAGACATCTCTGAGGCGGCTGATAACTTTGTTCGAGGCGTCGTCACCCCAGGTCTGCAGTTTGTCCGTGCTACTGGCTCTGAGAGATTGGTGGTCGTCGACCCTTTTGCTGCTCTGCTTGAAACCTTTGGCTCAATCATGCTAATGTTTGGACACCTAGAATCTGCACTTACATCCCTCAGCACAGCTCTTCGCCTGTTCAGTTCCCTATCAACCCACTCAACTTGTTTGCAGTAGTGGGAAATGCTATGGCTTACACATGGAATCAATGCTTGCAGGAGATCATGATGGAGGAGCGCTTCATGTTTAGACTTCCTAACTCTCTTTTTGGGAACAGGGAGACCTGCACTATTTGCATTTCTGTTGAGCAAACAGGGATGATGCTCCTTTCATCTCTTGCCCAAGGTCTGAATGCTGCGGCCTCAACCCGTCTGAGTGGTTTGGAGGCTGAGGGCAGCGGGAGCAGTAGCCAGGTTTCTGATGGGGAAGCTCTTAATGTGATTGATCACTTTGCCAAAATGATCCTGGAGGAGCCCGGTCATGTGGACACCACTCAACTACGTAGAAGCACCAGATCTACCAGATATGATGGGTTTCGTGTTCCACAACCCTCAGATATTAATAAGACAGTGTCCAAGGTGAAACTGAGGAAAATTACTGTTATCCGTCACAACATGTATGCCACAGCCCCATCTAGGATTTCTGCTGTCTTGGAGGCCAGCTCTGAATCTGTCCCGGCTCCTACTCCAATTTCAGTTATTCAGGAGATTGGCATTGTCAGGTGTGGGGTGCCACCAGAGGAAATCACTACAGATAAGCTGATGGATGTTCCACAAGCTCTGATCCCTCCCAAAGATGCCGCAAACTAGGAGGTGGAATATCCTCTACTGGAATGTTCGTGGAATAAATTCGGACAAAAAACACCTAGCTATCCGTAATGCTATTGATATTAGTGGTTGTGATGTCTTGTGTTTGTAAGAGACTAAGCGGATGATGTTTGATCATTCTTTTGTTAAATCTATATGCCCTAAGCGTCTTGATATGTTTGTGTTCATTCCCTCTGATGGGGCCTCGGGTGGTTTATTTACTGCTTGGAATTCGTCTTTCTTTTCTGGTTTGGTTTTTCTAGAGGAATCCTTTGCCCTTGGGATTAAATTCACATCCCTGCACTCTAATGCTATATGGAATCTCATTAATATTATGGCCCCTGCGATGGCATTGATCGCTCTAACTTCACAGCTTGGTTATTCAGCATGCACATTCCAGTCTCTGAAGACTGGATCTTGGTTGGGGACTTTAATTACTATCGAGCGCCTGATAACAGAAGTAGGCCAGGTGGTAATGCCAACGATATGCTGACCTTCAATGATTTTATCTGTACCCAGTCGTTAGTTGAATTACCCATCAAGGGCAGGACGTACACGTGGAGTAACATGCAAGAAGATCCTTTGCTTGTGCAATTAGATTGGTTCTTTTCTTCAGTGCACTACATGTCTTCTTACCCTAACACCACTATAACACCCTTGGGAAAACCCGTGTCAGATCACATCCCTTGCATCATTGGCATTGACTTGTGTATCCCCAAAAGCAAGGTGTTTCGCTTTAAAAACTACTGGGTGCAGCACTCAGGGTTTCATGAGGTGGTGCAACGCACTTGTGGCCAACCTTGTCATGCAGCTAATTCGGCCGCTTTGATCTGCAAAAAATGAAGAAGTTGCATTATGCTCTAAAGTCATGGAGTAAGAAAATATCAAAATTATCCATTCTCATTGATAATTCCAATGAAACACTTCTGAAATTAGATACACTTTAGGAACAGAGGGCACTTACCATTCCTGAAACCAATTTCAGAATCATCCTTAAGGCACATCTTCTCAGGCTTCTGGAATATAAACACATGTACTGGAAGAAAAGATGTACAGTTCGGAGGTTTCAAGTTGGGCATGGTAACACGAAATTTTTTCATGATGTAGCCACAGAGAGATATCGCAGGAACTCCATTTCAACACTCAAACTTGATGATGGCACGCTGATTGAGGACCATATGGGTAAAGAATCTGTGGTGTTCTCATCCTATAAATAGCGTCTGGGTTCTTCTAACCCCCCTAACATGCGTTTTGATCTGCGTCGCATCATCAAGAAAGTGGAGGGGCTTGATATTCTGACAATGCCTTTCACCACGGAGGAAATTGGCCAGGTGGTCAAGGAAATGCCTGCGGACAGAGCGCCGGGGCCGGATGGTTTCAATGGCTATTTTTTGAAATCGTGTTGGAACATTATCAAACATGATTTCTATAAACTTGTTATGGACTTCTATGAGGGGTGGCTGGACCTTGAGAGCATCAACAATGGGTTCATTACACTGATTCCTAAATGCCACTCTCCAGAAACAGTAAATGACTATAGACCAATTACTTTGTTGAACTGTTGTCTGAAAATCATTACCAAGCTACTTGCGAATCGCCTACAGAGAATCATACTGCGCATTATACATACCAATCAGTACGGGTTTCTCAAGTGTAGGTCGATTCAAGATTGCTTGGCGTGGGCGTTTGAATACACTCATCAATGCCAGGCGTCAGGAAGAAAGGTACTGTTGCTGAAACTCGATTTCGCCAAGGCGTTCGATACTATTGAGCATGCCCCCATGATTGAGATCATGCGCGCGATGGGCTTCAATGAGAAGTGGCTTAACTGGATTGACTGCATCTTCAAATCGGGGAAATCTTTTGTCCTGCTCAATGGCACGCCAGGAAGACAATTCGCTTGCAAACGTGGAGTGCGGCAAGGGGACCCTCTCTCTCCTCTTATCTTTGTTTTAGTGGCTGATCTGCTGCAAGCTGCTATTAACCACGCCTTCCACGAGGGAATCCTACAGACACCAATTCCGTCCGCGGAAAGTGATTACCCGGTAATCCAATATGCGGACGACACGATTGTCTTCCTCCCAGCTTAGAAGGAGCAGGATGAGACTCTGAAAAACTCCTACTAGATTATGCGGCCTCCATTTGGTTGAGACTAACCTTTCAAAAATCTACTTTGATCCCGATTAATGTTGCACCTACAGAGGCGCAGGCTTTCACTGCCATGTTCGGGTGTGTGGTGGGGACAATGTCGTTCACGTACTTAGGACTCCCGCTCGGGACTACTAAACCTACTGTACTAGATTTCATGCCCCTTGTTGCATCTGTCGAGAGAAGAGTTTCAGTGGCTGCCAATCTGCTTGACTACGGATCAAAGCTCACTTATGTTAACTCGGTTGTTTCATCGCTTATGGTGTATGCTATGTGCTCAATCAGAATCCCTCCCAAGATCGTGGAACACGTGGATAAAATCCATAGACAATGCTTCTGGAGTAAACACACGGTGGATGGGACGAAAAACACCTCTCTGGCCGCCTGGGAGCTTATTTGCCGGCCAAAGGCTGTTGGGGGACTTGGGATCATGGATCTCAAAATTCAGAACCAAGCTCTGTTGCTCAAACAATTGTTCAAGTTTTATAAAAAACTAGATGTGCCGTGGGTTAAGCTGATATGGAGTTCATATTACCCCGGTGATGTACCGCATGCTTCAGAACCGTGTGGCTCCTTCTGGTGGCGAGACCTCATGCAGCTTTCTGACACTTTTAGGGGTGTGACGGGGATCATAATTGGCAATGGGATTTCGCCATGTTTTGGAAAGATCAGTGGAGCGAGCAACCGCTTGAAACCTCATACCTGAGGGCATTCTCGTTTGCTAAAGATGAGGACGTGTCAGTGCAGAAGATGCTGCGATCCATCACCATTGGGGAGGCCTTTCATATCACGTTTTCTCCTCAGGCAAGAGTGGAGGTTCAGAATATTCAGGCTTTAACTGCGGGGTTTAATCTTGAGAATGCTCAAAATGACAAATGGTGTTGTGTCTGGGATGCTAGAGGTTTGGGGACTTTCAAATCCAATGACTACTATATGTTCTGCTTCAAGGATGTTCCGGTGGATGAAGTTTTTCCTTGGATCTGGAAATCTAAGTGCACAAACAAATGGAAATTCTTTGCATGGCTGTTGTTTACAGATCGCCTGAACACCCGTAACATGCTTAGGAGGAGACACTACAAGCTTGAGGGTGATGTGTACACATGCTTGCTTTGTGATTCCACCCCAGAAGAAACTGTGGCCCACCTGTTCTGCAGATGCCCGTTCGCGACCCGCTGTTGGGATACGATCGGGATACACTGGCACGGCTCTAATTGCAGACTGGATCTCATCCATGGAGGGAAACAGGCCTGGGGGAAACCGCTGTTCATGGAAACTTTCATCGTAGCAGCCTGGGGGGTGTGGAAGGAGAGGAATAATAAGCACTTTAGAAATGTGATGCCCACGCTGGAGTCTTGGAAGATCAGATTCAAAAATGACATGTCCATGATGGTGCATCGCACGAAAGGATCTCTCCACCCCTTCATCAGAGATTTGGTGGACACTGTTGACGTGTCCCCTCTAGTCTGACTTTATCTTTTCTTTAGTGGTTTGTCCGTTTATTTTCAGAGTCTTACCATGTAAACTTTGGGGCACACCTCCCCTGATCCTGGTGTCTTATTAATTTAAAGTCAGTAGGAGCCTCTCCTACTGTCAGTGAGCTTTCAAAAAAACTGGTTATACACCTTAGGAGAGAATAAATTGCACCAATCATAATAAGTCCGTGAAAAATCAGACCAAGGCTAAGGTGGTGAACCACCTAAGAAGTTGTCCGACATAAAGCTCGGATGCGAGTGCCTGGTTCCCCAGAGGACTTTTTTGGCATGAAGCTTGGCTGAATTACTTCAACTTTTTCAAGACCGAGGTAATCTATGACACCTCAGATGCAGACCAGTGTTGGAGCTCGGCTGCACAAAGACTCCTCGGATGCAGTCCGACACTGGAGCTCGGCTGCAAGAGGACACTACCGCACGGGAAAACATCTAATCGGAGGTGTGGTGATAACAAGGCATTGATAAATTCCGATAACTTAAAGGGGCTCCTCTGATGCTCGGCATGTGAACTCTTCGAATACACCTCGACGATCCACGAGATTGGAGACGAAAGATTTGGTGCACCAGTTTTCGAGACCGACGACTCAAGATGAAGAACAGTTCAAAAAAATCAAGGAGTGTCCCCAACTTCAAGACCAGTGCCAGGGGCTACTGATGGAGTCAAGGACTTGCGGGTACTCACTACATGTCTCCCCACCAGGTGGGTCGGGTTGAGGACCCCCATGGTAGTTCACTAATTGGCCACTTCAAGCAGCCCATGGCGCATACATGGAAGATTCCACAAGTCTTGGCGCACAAGACTAGGACTCGTGTAAACCCTAGGCCTTGATACGTCTCCAACGTATCTATAATTTTTATTGTTCCATGTTGTTATGTTACCATTATTGGATGTTTTACAATCATTTTATAATCATTTTATATCCTTTTTGGTACTAACCTATTGACATAGTGCCAAGTTCCAGTTGCTATTTTTTGCTTGTTTTTTACATCGCAGAAATCAAAACCAAACAGAGTCCAAGCGCAGCGAAACTTTTTCTAGATTTTTTATGGACCAGAAGACACCCAATGGGCCGGAGAAGCACCTGGGGGTGCCCCGAGGGGGTCACAACCCACCAGGGCGTGCCTGGGCCCCCAAGCGAGCCCAGGTGGGTTGTGCCCACCTCGGTGGCCTCCCGCACCGCCTCTTTGCTCTATAAATACCCCAATATTCCAAAAACCCTAGGGGAGTCGATGAAAATCAATTCCAGCCACTACAAGTTCCAGAACCACCAGATCCAATCTAGACACCATCACAGGGGGGGTCATCATGTCCATTGGTGCCTCTCCGATGATGCATAAGTAGTTCTTTGTAGACCTTCGGGTCCGTAGTTAGTAGCTAGATGGCTTCATCTCTCTCGTTTGATTCTCAATGCAATGGTCTCAGGGAGATCCATATGATGTAACTCTTTTTGCAGTGTGTTTGTTGGGATCCGATGAACTTTGAGTTTATGATCAGATTTACCTTTTTATCCTTGAAATTTATTTGAGTCTTTTTAATCTCTTTTATGCATGATGGCTTATAGCCTCGTATTTGTTCTTCGATATTTGGGTTTTGTTTGGCCAACTTGATCTATTTATCTTGCAATGGGAAGAGGTGCTTTGTGATGGGTTCGATCTTACGGTGCTTGATCCCAGTGACAGAAGGGGAACTGACATGATGTATCGCTGCCATTAAGGATAACAAGATGGGGTCTATTTCTACATAAATAGATCTTGTCGACCTCATCTCATCATTTTTATTGCATTACTCTATTTCTCCATGAACTTAATACACTATATGCATGCTAGATAGCGGTCGATGTGTAACATCCCAATTTTCAATTTGGATGTTATACATAGGTCATCATATGCATATCATATTTTATTTACATTTTGGTTGAGATCCTAGAAATCTTAAGCAACTCAAGGACCCAAGGAGAGAGTTGGGGATTTCATAAATTTTAATATTTGAATTTTTCTTAAATTTGAAAAGAGGATCATGTAGATTCTAATATTTTTCTGTCCAATTATTTCCAATATTAAAAATAAAAGAGGGAAGATAATATGAGTTCTTCAAAAAGAGAGGAATATAAATCAAATGAAATTTTTTGTATTATATTTCCTATTTTATTTGAATTAAAAAAATATGCATTTTTGAAAATTGCATTTTTAGGCCAGAAAAATGTTCACTCTGTTCTAAATATTTTGGCATTTTTATTATTTTTTTATATTTTATTAGGATTTTATTTGGGCGGAATTTTATTTAATAAAATGTTTTCCTGCCTGACTGGGCCGAAGCCCAGCCGAGCAGGTCGGCCCACTCCCGCGCCGCCGCCTTCCTCCCGCTGTGCGAGGCATGGACGCCGAGGGGAGTCCGAGCCGAACCCCGTCTCGCGCCACCGCTTCCCCAAGGCGCCGCCACCCCCTCCACTCCTTAAATACCGTAGCCCCATCGCCGCCTCCACCTCGTCCCACCACCGTCGCAGCAGTCGCCACTGCAGCCGCCCGCCGCCGCCGCAAGCCCGCGCCACCGCCGCTTCTTGCCGCCGCCGCCGCCTGCTGTTGCTTCGTGCGCCGTCGCTGACCATGCTGCTGCCGCCCGCTGCCACTCCACCGCTCGCTGTCGCCGCATGCCGCCTCGCCGGATCTCGCCACCGCCGACCTGCCTTTTTTTGTTGAACCGGTAAAACCACCGAACCGTCGCCCGTTTTTTTAGATTTTTCGTTAGATCGGTTTTTTTGAGTTCGCTAATTAGCGAACGTTCACTCGAACGTCTCTGATAGCGAATGTATTCGCTCATTTGTCCCTGATAGCGAACATTCGTTCGATAGTCTTTTTCTTTTATTTTATTTTCGGCCAGGGACCTATCTGCGGTTATTTTTATCACAGATTAGCCCCTGATCTACAAACGCTCGCAACTTTTTGCTCGTTCGTTCAAATCCAGTGAAACCAACGCCAAAATCTTCATCTCGGACCCCTCTTTCTAGTAACCGACTTGAACATGATTTTGACAATTTAAAGTTTGATTGCAAGCAGATTTGAATTCGAACTTTGTTGGATCATAGTTTGAGTTTTGTAAATCCGTTTTGATTGATTCTTTTTGCAAATTGAAGCTCTTCAGTTGAACTTTCTACTTGAATCTTTTCTATTGATTTTTACCCTTGCATATATTGCATGAGTGCTTATGTATGTTATTTTTTTTTGCGATAGAGTTTCCGGAGTGTGAAGCGTGCTACTACGAGTCATGAGGGTTTTCAGATCGTCAACAAATCAACTAACACTTTGATCATACCCCTTTATTACCTAGTTTTTATGCATTAGTCTCAACCCTCAAACATTGCATGAGTAGGATATGTTTAACATGTGGGTATTTGTGAAGTAGTTGTTGAGGTAGTACCTATTTCCCTTTTCATTCAAACCCTGGGAGTTACTTCTACGTTATGCTTATACTGCTATGTTATGCTCGTAGACGTGGTTTGGTTTGAGTGATTCATGACATTTGTGAGTATTATTATGAACTAAGGGTTTATTTAAGGTGGATACTTTAACACACATCGGGGTGAATTGTTTGTGGGCACCTGGGGTAATCCAGTGTTGTCCAAGGAGATCCCGGGGAATCCGTGTGATCATCCTATGGTTCGCCACCCAGGCTCAAAGGGATCATAATGTTGTTCATGCTGGAAACTTCTGTGTGCAGCCACAAGCCATTATGGGCTCTTGCATAGCTGAGTATGTTGCGTGACCTCTTTCAGTGGTAAACTAGCAGATGTAGGGATGTAGGTGGTACTGTTTACCCGTCGAAAGGGCTAATGCTTCTAAAAGACTGTGTCTCGGTCATTCGTTTCTCAAACATCATGCAATGTGATAAACCAAACGGAGGAGATCGAGTCTTGTGGGGGAAAGTGCCCAAACCTCTACAGAGTGTACAAACTAATCATGGTTAGCCGTGTCCCTGGTTATGGTCATCATGAGTATCTGGTGCTTGAATTATTATGTTGATCTCATCACTTTACTTAATTAACTTGTTGGGTTAATGATTTATTAATTTGGGATTGAGATGGGGCTACCATTCTCAATGTTTTCAACAAACTTTGTAGTTAAATAAAATTTATTCCGTTGTTGTAGGAAAAAATTAGCTTTCTGCAAAATAACCATAGAGCCTCCACCAGCCAAATATGCATATAGTTATAACTGCTACTTGTTCATTACTGTACAGTGTTATTTTTCCAGCATATTCCATGTGCTGACCCGTTTCGGGCTGCAACGTATTATGTTGCAGACTTTTCAGATGAAGAGTAAGGTGCGCTAGGTCGTTGTCGTGCACTCAGCTATGCCGTTGGAGTTGATGGACTCATTTTACCTTCTGAAGCCTTCCGTTGTTATGTTTATTAGATGGCCTTTAGCCATATTATTGTAATAAGTACTCTCTTTTGAGATATTTGATGTAATAAGTGTGTGATTGAACTCTGTTATAAATCCTTCAAGTACTCTCTGTGTGTCAGCATTACCGATCCAGGGATGACACTTATGCACAGAGATTTGACCATTTGAGGTCCGATCGCTACAAGATGGTATCAGAGCACACGCTGACTGTAGGACGCAACCATTAAGATAAGCCATAGGTCACTCTTCTCTACTCATTTCTGACTCTTCTCCACTTTCCACTCTATAGATGGCGGACCCAAGGAACAAGTTTGCTCAACCAGATGAAGACACCCCTTTTGGACGACACTTGAAGGAGGCCACTAGATACCTGAACATCGGAATACCAAGCTTCACCGGGACCTACACAGCCACTCTACCGGAAGAAGAGTGATGGACCATTCGAGTACATGTTCCAGGAAGGACATTCACACCAGTTACTGAGCCCATAGAGTTTTCCTTTGATGCACCAACCTGGGGTCTAGGAAAGAGCGTGGCAGCTCACATCGCGATGGGACGCATCGGCGAAGTTTACCTCAAGGATCTTAAGGACACCATCTACCAGATATGTGAGCGACGAGATGAGCAATGGGGGATGGATCAGCACCAGGAGGGACAATTCCATTGCAGCCTACATCCAGAAGTTAAACCAGCACATTCGTCGTCAGGAGAACCACATGTGCGCCAACATGATAGACCTGAAGAAGGTGATGACCAGGAACATGGATCTAGAAGAGGAACTCAAGTCTACACGCGATGGATATGATGAGGAAGAAATTGTAGTACTACTAGAGAAGAATGAAGATCTGGAGAAGAAGCTAGGAGTATTCATGGGAGACCATGCGCCAGGAGGTGACGACTATCCCGAAGACTACATCATCATCGACGACACCGACTCCGACCCCGACAGTGATGATGACTATGAAGACGAAGCTGGAGCAGATATCATGGTGTCTTCTTCCGAACAAAATTTCTAGTTGACCACCAAATACCAGTAGTATTCCCCCATGTATATAGAATAGTCCGAGTATTTTGTAACGGTAGCCAGATCGATTGTATGCCTTTGTTTGAACTGAGTGGTGCGATATGATTGTGTGTTTGTCTCATGTGCATATGGGTAGTGATTTTCTCCTTAGAACTCACTCTATTCTAATCTCTCTCCTCTAAAACCTATCAGATGCCTCCGAGATGTGACCCCGAATTTGTCTTCCCACCGGAGCTCACTCAGTTGATCCAGCAGCAGAATGCCTTAATGCATCTAGACCAAGGCTACAACAATAACAACAACCCACCACCACCACCTCCAGTTGAGAACTTAGCCCATTTTCTAAGGTTGAATCCGCCGGTGTTTTCCAGTAGCATCGAGCCGATTGTTGCTGATGACTGGCTCCGCAGGATTGGAAGTGAGCTAACCACCGCAGGTTGCACAAATGCTGAGAAGGTGCATTTTGCCGCACACCAACGGGATGGACCTGCAACCTCATGGTGGGAGAATTACACAGCCACTTTTCCCATAGCCAATGTCACATGGGATAAGTTTCAGCAAGCTTTCCGCACAGCCCATGTCTCTACAGGAGCAATGAATATGAAGAAGCGTGAGTTTCGCAACTTACGCCAGGGGAATCGTACTATGGGGCAGTACGTGGATGAGTTTAGCAAGTTAGCTCGCTATGCCCCAGATGATGTGGCCGCAGATGCCGCGAAGTGGGAGAAGTTTATGGAAGGGATGAATGATGAGATGACTATGCAGTTGATGGTGGCAACGTTCACTAACTACCAAGAGTTGGTAGACCGGGCCCTTATGATTGAAAGCAAACAACTGAAGATAGAGAGCCACAAACGGAAGTATGGACAGGGGAAGTACAATTCTGGAGCTCAGTAGAAGCCTCGTTTTACCACTAACTTCGGAGGTTACACCCATAACCATGGAGGCCATACCCACAATGGAGGAAGCTCACATAACCACAGTGGGCCTAAGAATGGAAACGGGAATGGAGCAAGAAGCAACCAGAACCGTCCCAACCCAGCAACGCCCACTAAAAAGGACATGTGCCATGTTACCTGTTACAAGTACGGGAAGACTGGACATTACGCCAATGATTGCTCAGAGTTGAAGAATGGCAACGGAAATGGAAACTCTGGGAAGGAGCCCAATCCCTTCACCAGAGGTCAGGTGAACCACATGAACGTGGAGGAGGTTGAAGATCAGCCTGATGCGGTGATCGGTAAGTTTTTGATTAAGTCATTTACCACACTCGTTCTTTTTGACACTTGTGCATCGCATTCATACATATCAAGGGGATTTGTGGACAAGTGTAAATTACCAACCTTAGCCCTTAGGTCACCCATGTTAGTAAGCTCGCCAGGAGCTGAGTATATGGCCACCCGATGGTGTGATCAGTTACCCCTAACCATTGGTAGCCACGTTTTCCCCTCAGACCTAATAATTTTGGAGTCCCAAGGATTGGATATAATATTATGCATGGATTGGTTATCTAAGTATGGAGGAAACATCGAGTGTGCTAGTAAGTAAAATTTTACTCACCACCCCGGAGGGAAAAAGGATCAAGTATGTGTCTAGGAATGTGCCGAGGAGGACCCAAGTAAATTCTCTCTCGGGAGTTGTTCAAGAAGAAGTGCCGATTGTGAAGGGTTACCCGGATGTATTTCCAGAGGAACTACCAGGCATGCCGCCAGTTCGAGACATAGAGTTTTTGATTGAGCTGTTGCCAAGCATCGGACCAATATCGAAGAGACCGTATCGGATGCCCGCAAATGATCTGGAGGAAATTAAGAAGCAGATTAGGGAGTTATTGGAGAAAGGTTACATCCGACCAAGTTCGTCACCATGGGGAACCCCAGTGCTCTAAGTTGAGAAGAAGGATGGATCTTTGAGAATGGTTGATGATTATCGGGCCTTGAATGAAGTGACGATCAAGAACAAGTACCCACTACTGATGATCAACGATCTATTTGACCAGTTGCAAGGAGCTAAAGTATTCTCCAAGATCGATCTGCGATCAGGATGCCACCAGCTGAAGATCTGAGAACAAGATATACCTAAGACAACTTTTACCACAAGGTACGGGCTATATGAGTACACAGTCATGTCATTTGGACTAACTAATGCCCCTGCCTATTTTAAGAGCATGATGAACAAGGTGTTCATGGAGTTTTTGGATAAGTTTGTAGTGGTGTTCATTGATGATATATTGGTATACTCGAAGAATGAAGAGGAACACAAGGAACACTTGCGCTTAGTTCTCGAGAAGCTCAAGGAACATTAGCTATATGCCAAGTTCAGCAAGTGTGAGTTTTGATTGAAGGAAGTTGGATTTCTTGGACATGTTATATCAGGAGAAGGTACAACAGTAGATCCTACCAAGGTTCAGTCCGTCACTGAGTGGTTGGCACCCACCTCAGTTGGAGAGATCCATAGTTTTTTGGGACTCGCGGGATATTACAGGAGGTTCGTTGACAATTTCTCGAAGATTGCGAAACCCATGACCGAGTTTTTGAAGGACACCAAGTTAAAATGGACTAAAGATTGTGAGGCCAGTTTTCAGGAGTTGAAGAAACGTTTGGTTACAGCCCGAATGTTGATTCTTCCACATATACGCAAGGATTTCCAAGTGTATTGCGACGCTTCTCGCTTAGGACTTGGAGGTGTACTAATGCAGGACGGAAGAGTTGTTTCATATGCATCATGATAGCTTTGACCTCATGAGATGAATTATGCCACCCATGATTTGGAGTTAGCAGTCGTAGTGCATGCGCTTAAGACCTGGAGACATTTTCTAATTGGAAATAGATGTGATGTGCACACGGATCACAAGAGTTTGAAGTACATTTTCACGTAGAAGGAGTTGAATCTTAGTCAAAGGAGATGGTTGGAGCTCATAAAGGATTATGATATGGAGTTGCATTATCATCCAGGAAAGGCCAATGTCATAGCAGACGCTTGGAGCTGCACAAGTTATGCCAATACCCTCGTAAGCGGAGTATTACCACAGGAGTTAGTTGACGATCTCAAGGAACTTCGTTTGGAGATAGTTCCAAGAGGTTTTGTTGCAGCAATGGAGGTTCAGTCTACGTTATTGGGAAAGATTTGAGAATCTCAGAAGGATGATACAGAAATCGTTGAGATAAAGGAGAATATGAGCAAGGGAAAAGCCAAGGGTTTTCGTGAGGATGAACATGAAACTTTATGGTTTGAGGATCGTGTATATGTGCCCAATAATGCGGAGATCAGGACGTTAATACTTCAAGAAGCTCATGACTCGCCATACTCGGTTCACCCCGGAAAAACCAAGATGTATTTGGATTTGAAGGAACATTTCTGGTGGACAGGTATGAAGAAGGATATTGCCGAGTATGTAGTGGTATGTGATGTATGTCAGAGAGTGAAGGCAGAACATCAAAAGCCGCAGGATTACTCCAGCCTATGCCGATACCTGAATGGAAGTGGGACAAGCTTGGCATGGATTTCATCACCGGATTACCCAGGACCCGATCGGGATATGATTCAATCTGGGTAGTAGTTGATTGCTTGATCAAGGTAGCTCACATTATCCCAGTGAAAACCACCTATACAAGCGCAAACTTGGCCAAGATATATATGACCAGGATCGTATGTCTGCATGGAATTCCGAGGACCATTGTATCAGATAGAGGAACACAGTTTACTTCGAAGTTTTGGAATCAATTGCACCAGACTTTGGGTACTAGGCTAGAGTTTAGTATAGCCTTTCATCCGCAGACAGATGGACAGACCGAGAGAGTCAATCAGATTTTGGAGGACATGTTGAGAGCTTGTGCGCTAGAATATGGATCTAGTTGGGATGACAATTTTCCTTACGCAAAGTTCTCATACAACAACAGTTATCAGGATAGTTTGAAGATGTCACCTTTTGAAGCCTTGTATGGAAGGAGATGCTGGACATCGTTAATGTGGGATGAAGTCAGAGACCGTTAGTTGTTTGGACCAGATCTGATCAAAGAGTCTAAAGAGAAGGTTAAGTTGATTCGAGATACACTGAAGGTAGCTCAGTCCAGGCAGAAGATTTATGCCAACACCAAACGCAAGGAAGTAGTCTATGAAATTGGAGATCGAGCATATCTTCGTCTGTCACCATTACGAGTAGTTAAACGATTTGGAGTTAAGGGTAAGTTAGCCCCGAGATTTGTAGGACCGTACCGAGTTCTGGAACGTATGGGAGAAGTTGCCTACAAGTTGGAGTTACCAGAAGGATTGTGAGGAGTTCACGACGTGGTTCCCAGTTGAAGAAGTGCCATGCTGAGATGGCCGATATTCCTCTGAGAGATATAGTGCCCCTAAAAGCAATTCAGTTGGATAGTGACCTAACCTATGAGGAGAAACCCATCAAGATTCTCGAGTTTGCCAGCCGAGTTACACGCAGCAAGGTTATCAAGTTTTGCAAAGTTCAGTGAAGCCACCATACCGAGGATGAAGCCACCTGGGAGCGAGAGGAAGACCTACGGAAAGACCACCCACACCAATTTTCTAGCCAACCCGAATCTCTCGGGCGAGATTCATCTTAAGGGGGGTAGGTTTGTAACATCCAAATTGAGGTAGGTTTGTAACATCCCAATTTTCAATTTGGATGTTATACATAGGTCATCATATGCATATCATATTTTATTTGCATTTTGGTTGAGATCCTAGAAATCTTAAGCAACTCAAGGACCCAATGAGAGAGTCGGGGATTTCATAAATTTTCACATTTGAATTTTTCTCAAATTTGAAAAGAGGATCATTTTGATTCTAATATTTTTCTCTCCAATTATTTCTAATATTAAAAATAAAAGACGGAAGATAATATGACTTCTTCCAAAAGAGAGGAATATTGGAGGAAAAAAATTAAAATCAAATAAATAATTTTTTTGGATTTTTTACTATTTTATTTGAATTAGAAAAATATGCATTTTTGAAAATTGCATTTTTAGGCCAGAAAAATGTTCACTCTATTCTAAATATTTTATTTAGACGGTGAAAATTGTTTTTGGCATTTTTACTGTTTTTTATATTTTATCAGGATTTTATTCGGGCGGAATTTTATTTTAAAAAAATCTTTTCCCGCCCGACTGGGCCGAAGCCCAGCCGAGCAGGCCGGCCCACTCCCGCGCCGCCGCCTTCCTCCCGCTGTGCGAGGTACCGACGCCGAAGGGAGTCTGAGCCGGACCCCGCCTCGCGCCGCCCCTTCCCCAAGGTGCCGCCACACCCTCCCCTCCTTGAATATCGCAGCCCCACCACCGCCTCCACCCCGTCCCACCACCGCCGCAGCCGCCGCCACCGCAGCCGCCCGCCACCGCCGCTTCCTGCCGCCGCCGCCTGCTGCTGTTGCTGATGCGCGCACCATCGCCGCCTGCGCTGTTGCTGCCCGCTGCCGCGCCACCGCACGCCGCCTCGCCGGAGCCCCGCCTCGCCGGATCTCGCCGCCGCCGACCCGTCGGTTTTTTGTTGAACCGCTAAAACCGTCGAACCGTCGCCCGTTTTTTTAGGTTTTTCGTTAGATCGGTTTAGATCGTTTTTTTCGAGTTCTCTAATTAGCGAACGTTCACTCGAACATCTCTGTTAGCGAACGTATTTGCTCATTTGTCCCCGATAGCGAACGTTCATTCGATAGTCTTTTTCTTTTATTTTATTTTCGTCCAGGGACCTATCCGCGATTATTTTTATCACAGATTAGCCCCTGGTCTTTAAACGCTCGCAATTATTCGCGCTCGTTCATCCAAATCTAGTGAAACCAACGCCAAAACTTTGTCTCGGGCCCCTCTTTCTAGTTAACCAACTTGAACATGATTTTGACAATTTAAAATTTGATTGGAAGCAAATTTGAATTCAAACTTCTCTGGATCGTAGTTTGAGTTTCGTAACTTTGTTTTGATTGATTCTTTTTTCAAATCGAAGATCTTCAGTTGAACTTTCGATTTGGATCTTTTCTCTTGAGTTCTACCCTTGCATCTATTGCATGAGTGCTTATGTATATTATTGTTTGTTTGCAATAGAGTTTCCGGAGTGCGAAGTGTGCTACTACGAGTCACTAGGGTTATTAGATCATCATCAAGGCAAGTAACACTTTGATCATACCCCCTTTATTACCCAGTTTTTATGCATTAGTCTCAACCCTCAAACAGTGCATGAGTAGGATCTGTTTAACATGTGAGTATTTGGGAAGTAGTTGTTGAGGTAGTACCTATTGCCCTTTTCATGCAAACCCTGGGAGTTACTTCTTCATTATGCTTATACTGCTATGCTATGCTCGTAGACGTGGTTTGGTTTGAGTGATTCATGACAATTGTGACTATTACTATGAACTAAGGGTTTATTTAAGGTTGCTACTTTACCACACATATGGGTGGATTGTTTGTGGCCACTTGGGGTAAACCAGTGCTGTCCAAGGAGATCCCGGGGAATCCATGTGATCATCCTATGGTCCGCCACCCAGGCTCAAAGGGATCGTAATGTTATTCTTGCTGGAAACTTCCGTGTGTAGCCACAAGCCATTATGGGCTCTAGCATAGTTGAGTATGTTGCGTGACCTCTTTCCGTGGTAAACTAGCAGATGTAGGGGATGTAGGTGGTACGGTTTACCCGTCGAAAGGGTTAAGGCTTCTGAAAGACTGTATCTTGGTCATCCGTTTCTCAAACATCATGCAGTGCGAGAAATCAAATGGAGGAGATCGAGTCTTGTGGGAAAAAGTGCAGAAACCTCTGCAGAGTGTACAAACTAATCATGGTTAGCCGTGTACCTGGTTATGGACATCTTGAGGATCAGGTGCTTGAATTATTATGTTGAGCTCGTCACTTTACTTAATTAACTTGTTGGGTTAATGATTTATCAATTTGCGATTGAGATGGGGTTACCATTCTCAATGTTTTCAAAAAACTTTGTAGTTAAATAAAATTTATTCCTTTGTTGTAGGAAAAAATTAGCTTTCTGCAAAATAACCATAGAGCCTCCACCAGCCAAATATGCATATAGTTATAGCTGCTACTTATTCATTACTCTACAGTGTTATTTTGCCAGCTTATTCCATGTGTTAACCCGTTTCGGGTTGCAACGTATTATGTTGCAGACTTTTCAGACGAAGAGTAAGGTGCGCTAGGTCGTTGTGGTGCACTTAGCTATAGCGTTGGAGTTGATGGACTCATTTTACCTTCTGAAGCCTTCCGCTGTTATCTTTATTAGATGGCCTTCAGCCATATTATTGTAATAAGTACTCTCTTTTGAGATATTTGATGTAATAAGTGTGTGATTGAACTCTGTTATAAATCCTCTAAGTAATGTGTGTGTCAGCATTACCGATCCAGAGATGACACTGATGCATAGAGATTTGACAGTTTGAGGTCGGATCACTACACGATGTGTGGAGTAACAGTAGTAGATGCAGGCAGGAGTCGGTGCACTAATCTTGGAAGTGATGTCTATATAATGATCATTACCTGGATATCGTCATGATTATTTGAAGTCCTATCAATTGCCCAACAATAATTTTTTTACCACCGTTTGCTATTTTCCTCGAGAGAAGCCACTAGTGAAACCTACGGCCCCCGGGTCTACTCTTTGTTATATTTGCCTTCATGATCTATTTTTATTTGATTTTATTTTCAGATCTATTAATCCAAAAACCCAAAAATACTGCACTGAATTTTATTTGCTTTTATTTGCATCTATCAATCTATCATAATTTTATCCTGTCTAGTTACCAATTTCTGGCGCCGTCACCCGAAAGCGATTGACAACCCCTTTAATACGTCGGGTTGCGAGTATTTGCTATTTGTGTGCAGGTGTCGTTCACGTAGTTATGTGTGGTTCTCCTACTAGTTCGATAACCTTGGTCTCATCACTGAGGGAAATACCTACCATTGCTGTGTTGCATCATCCCTTCCTCTTTGGGGAAATACTGACGTAGTTCAAGAAAACATCAAAAGGAATTTCTGGAGCCGTTGCCGGGGAAACATCACCAACATCTACCAGGTTCCTAATCACAAATCTCATCTCCCTGAAATTTACATTATTTTCCATTTGCCTCTCATTTTCATCTCCCCCACTTCACAAAAATTTGCTCTTTTAATCGCCCTCTTTTTCATTCACCGTTTTCTCGTCAGATCTAATGTTTGCTTGTGTTGCCATGTGTCTTCTATTTGCTTGCATCTACGCTTGCTAAAAATCAATTGATATGGATCCTCATCCACTTGCTAATCTTTTTAAGAGGTCCAATTATGATGAATCCATTGCTACTGAATTGAGTTCACTAGATTATCTTTATGAAGTTTTGCTTGAGATTCATGAATTTGAAAATTGTGATGATGTGTTAAAAGAAGGAATTTTTAAAGTGATTCATGATAGCTCCTTAGATGAAAAGCATGATTGCAATGATGTTATCCTAAATTCTATTAATGTCAATTGTGGTAATAATATGCAAAACCCCAAACTTGGGGATGTTGATATTGCTATGTACGCTACTTATTGCAATGATCATGATTGGGGTGATAATGAATCTTATCATCTTAAAAATTTATTTAAACATCACGATGAATATGCTTGCGATAGTATTAAAAGTGGGTTTGGAAGAGTGTCAACTTTAACTAAAAATAATCCCACATATACAGAGAGTGTTCATTCTTAAGAATTTTTTGATAAAAGTGGGTTCGGAGAGGTCATGACTTTAGTTGATGTTAATCCCACTATCTTGGAAGATTATAAAACTTTTATGCATCTGGATCATGAAGAGAAAATTTTATGTGATATTTATATTGTTGAATTTGATTATGATCCTACATGTAATTATGAGAGAGGAAAATATGGTTATATAAATTTTCATGTTACTAAATTACCTCTCATTATGTTGAGATTGTCAATGTTTTATTCCTCTTCTTTGCATATGTTAGATGTTTCGTGTCTTGATAATTTTCTTTCTTATAAAATTCCTATGCATAGGAAGTATGTGAGACTTAAGTGTGTTTTTCATATGCTACATGGTGCTATCTTCGTGTTTCAATTCTTATCTTTCATGTGAGCATCATCGAAATCTGAAAGCCTAGCTAAAAGGGCATAAAAAGATAGAGCTTGTTGGGAGGCAACCAAATGAATAGATTTTATTTTTGTCTTTTTCTTTCTATTCTTGAGTGTTTGGACAATTATGATACTGTTATGATTGTGTTTTTTGTGCTTTAATTAGTGTTTGTGCCAAGCAAAGCCTTTAGGATCATCTTGGGTGATAGTTGATTTGATCTTGCTGAAAAATAGAAACTTTTGCGCTGACGAAAATAATTCTCGTTTTTAACAGGAGCGTGATAAAATACCAATTCATTTTTGAAAAAGATTAATATACAAATTGTTCACTCTGTCCTAATTTTTTAGAATTTTTTGAGTTACAGAAGTATTCGAAAACTCCAGATTGCTACAGACTATTCTGTTTTTGACATATTCTGTTTTGTTTGCGTTGTGTGCTAGTTTTGATGATTCCATGGTTTTCTTTGAAGAGTTTTTGCCATAGAAAAGTTGGAATATAGTAGATATAATGCAAGAATACAATATGAGTGGGTTTGCAATAGTACTTTAGTAGTGATTTTCTTTCTTATACTAACAGATCTCACAAAAGGTTTTGTTAAGTTTGGTGTGATTGAAGTTTTCAAGTTTTGGGTGACTTTACGATAGATGATGGAATAAGTATTAGCAAAAGGCTAAGCTTGGGGATGCCCATGGCACCCCAAGATAATATCCAAGAAGTATCAAGAAACTAAGCTTGGGGATGCCCCAAGTGGCATCCCCTCTTTTTCTAACAACCATTGGTACTTTACCTTGAACTATATTTTTATTCGTCGCATACTATGAGTTTTACTTGGAGTGTCTTGTATGCTATGAGTATTTGCTTGTTTTTATTTTTATTCTAAGTCTTGAATCCTTGATGTACACACCTATTTGAGATATCCAAAATTATGCCATGACTTGTTAGAATTGCTCTCCATGCTTCACTTAATTCTTTATGAGCTATCAAATTGCTCTAGTGCTTCACTTATATCTTTTTTAGCACGGTGTGCTTTGTTATTTTTGAATAAATGCTCTCATGCTTCACTTAGATTTATTTGAGAGTTAGTAAAAAAATTAATAAATTCTCTCTTGCTTCACTTAAATTATTTTGAGAGAAAGAAATATTATGCTCATGATCTTCACTAATATTTGTTTGAGCTTATCAAAAGCAACACATGAAAATTAGTTCCAAAGTGATAGATATCCAAGAAGATATAATAAAAAAATCATGAAGATCATTGGACAAAATAAACTTGATTCCTTGTAATAGTTTGGAGATATGATGATGTGATATGTGAGTCATGTTGATGAGTAATTATGCTTTAGTAAGAATATTGGTGTTTAGGTTTGTGATTCCCTGTGTAAGCACGAAAGTCAATAGTTATGCAATGAAATTACATCCTACTTGTGTTGCATTATTCGGTGTTAATTATGCTTAAGCTCGCTTAAGAGATTTTTTGTTTTTTGGTTGGTCGCTTCCCAATCTTTTGCTAGCCTTCATTTTGCACTAAGTATGATCACTACTTGTGCATCGGAAATCCTTTAAACCAGTTTTGCCATATGAGTCCACCACACCGACCTATATGCGGTATTTCTGTGTCGTTGTAAGAAAATTTGTATTTGCAATCTCCAATTTTCAAAATAAATTTCTCTTTTGTGTGCTCATACCACTCATCGAATGGTAGGGGGTGGCTAATATATTTCCATGCTAGATATGTTATTCTCACGATGAGTGTTTATTCACTTGTCATTGCACGAGAGTAAGGCGAAGGTATTAGGGATTCCCAGTCCTGAAATGAAAAATGAATTTACTTTATGTTGTCAAATAATAAATTCCTTGGAAAGTGAAAGCATGGAAAGTGAAAGTATTATGGAAGGCGAAGGTATTATGGAAGGCACCTATGGATACGGCTAGCCATGGAAAGTGAAAGCATGGTTGAAAAAGGAATAAACTTTAATTTCTGTTTGGGAACCGCCTATGATATATCTAGCATGGAAAGTATTGGGAACTACTCGATCATTTTCGCTAACAACAAAAGCATGCCTCCCAAAATGTTTTTATCTCAACCTTTTTCGCTTTGAGCTCTGGCACCTCTACAAATCCCTACTTCCCTCTACAAAGGGCCTTTCTTTTTTACTTTATGCAATTTTTAATTTTAATTTGAGTCTCCATCTTCTCTTATAAAGTACCAACTAAGGGGCACTGTGATCGTACATGAGCATTGGGTGTAGCTAATATGCGAGTGTGTTTCATGAATGGATCAATGATTGTGCATAATGGGCTAGGGATAACTTATTTTAGCATTGATATTTTGAAAAACATGGTTGCTTGTTGATATGCCTGAGTATTTCAGTCTCATGTCAAAACTAGACTATTGCTTCGAACCATATAAAAATCCAAATGTCCATGCTATAAAAGAAAGAATATGTGATGAACATGTTAGGAAGAATTCCACATCAATAATTCTGATTTTATCATTTACCTACTCGAGGACGAGCAAGAATTAAGCTTGCGGATGCTGATACATCTCCAGCATATTTATAATTTTTGATTGTTCCATGTTGTTGTGTTATCATTCTTGGATGTTTTCTAATCATTTTATATCATTTTTTGTTACTAACCTATTGACAGAGTGCCAAGTGCCAGTTGTTGTTTTTTTTCTTGGTTTTACATCGTAGGAAATCAATATCAAATAGAGTCCAAACGCAGCGAAACTTTTTGTGGACTTTTATGGACCAGAAGACACCCAATGGGCCGGAGAAGCACCTGGGGGTGCCTTGAGGGGGGCACAACCCACCAGGGCACGCATGGGCCCCCAAGTGTGCCCAGGTGGGTTGTGCCCACCTTAGTGGCCACCCGCACCACCTCTTTGCTCTATAAATACCCCAATATTCCAAAAACCCTAGGGGAGTCAACAAAAATCAATTCCAGCCGCCGCAAGTTCTAGAACCACCAGATGCAATCTAGATACCATCACAGAGGGATTCTTTATAGACCTTCGGGTCTGTAGTTAGTAGCCAGATGGCTTCCTCTCTCTCGTTTGATTCTCAATACAATGGTCTCTTGGAGATCCATATGATGTAACTCTTTTTGCGGTGTGTTTGTTGGGATCCGATAAACTTTGATTTTATGATCAGATCAATCTTTTTATCCATGAACGTTATTTGAGTCTTTTTTATCTATTTTATGCATGATTCCTTATAGACTCATATTTCTTCTCGGATATTTGGGTTTTGTTTGCCCAACTTGATCTATTTAGCTTGCAATGGGAAGAGGTGCTTTGTGATGGGTTCGATCTTACGGTGCTTGATCCTAGTGTCAGAAGGGGAACTGACACATATGTATCGTTGCCATTAGTGATAACAAGATGGGGTCTATTTCTACATAAATAGATCTTTTCTACATCATGTCATCGTTCTTATTGCATTACTCCATTTCTCCATGAACTTATTACACTAGATGCATGCTGGATAGCGATCGATGTGTAGAGTAATTGTAGTAGATGCAGGCGGGAGTCGGTCTACTAATCTTGGATGTGATGCCTATATAATGATCATTGCCTGGATATCGTCATGATTATTTGAAGTTCTATCAATTACCCAACATTAATTCATTTACCCACCATTTGTTATATTTCTCGAGAGAAGTGACTAGTGAAACCTACGGCCCCCGGGTCTATTATTTATTATATTTGCCTTCAAGATCTATTTTTATTTTATTTTATTTTCAGATCTATTAATCGAAAAACCCAAAAATACCTCACAGACTTTTATTTTCTTTTATTTGCATCTATCAATCTATCACAATTTTATCCCGTCTACTTGCCAATTTCTGGCGCCGTTACCCGAAAGGGATTAACAACCCCTTTAATATGTCGTGTTGCGAGTATTTGTTATTTGTGTATAGGGGACGTTCATGTAGTGTTGCGTGGTTCTCCTACTGGTTCGATAACCTTGGTCTCATCACTAAGGGAAATATCTACCGTTGCTGTGCTGCATCATCCCTTCCTCTTTGGGGAAATACCGACGTAGTTCAAGCAAACATCAGGTCTCTGGTGCATTATATAAATAGAGGCCAGGCTAGTCAATAGATGATGATATCTCATATTCATTACAACAATCTCATGGTAGATGCATGGAAAAGCAGGATGTTGGATATTATCTCTTCGAGAGAAGCCAAACCTAGGTAAAATCATGTGTCCATGTTACCATCGCTCCAAGAAGCCTATCTTAGGATCCCTACCTCGAGATATGCCCTATTTCGCACCAACAACCACCTCTTATTGTGGGAGGCCTCATCTTCATCAACATCTTCATCAGCACCATCTCATTTCCAAACCCTAGTTCATATGTTGTGCTCAATCTTCATCAACACGTCATCTCTCGATCTGATAGATTGGGCCGAGGACCCCCGTGGCCGTATACTCATGGGCCAGTTCGGATAGCTGCCGCATACAAGGAAGATTCCACAAGACTTGGCGATCAAGACAAGGACTTCTCCCCACCGGCGTATTCGGCTAGGACTCTTGTTAACCTAGGCCTCTGGTGCATTATATAAACTAGGGCCAGGCTAGTTGATAGATCATATACACAACAACAATCATACCATAGGCTAGCTTCTAGCATTTAGCCTCCTTGATCTCGTGGTAGATCTACTCTTGTACTATCCATATCATCAATATTAATCGAGCAGGACGTAGGGTTTTACCTCCATCAAGAGGGCCCGAACCTGGGTAAACATTGTGTCCCTTGTCTCCTGTTACCATCTGCCTAGAGGCACAGTTCGGGACCCCCTACCCGAGATCCGCCGGTTTTGACACCGACATTGGTGCTATCATTGAGAGTTCCGCTGTGTGATCGACAAAAGGATCGATGGCTCGCCTGCAGATCAACTGCGACTACGGCATCTTCGTCACCAGCTCGACTGGTCACCTTGGTTCGACCAAGAATTGTGCCCCGTGTTCGGATCACCATGTTCGGACGAGGGCCTTCATCAAACATCAACTCCGATCTCTAGCAAGATCACGGAGGAATCATCTATGGAGCTCGGGGGCTTAACGTCAACATTGCCCTCAAGCGACCGTGCTGTTTTTTTGGACAGCGAACTCGTATCTGCTGCCACCACCTCCTCGAGTATCGCTTTGACGATCGCTTTGGTGGAATTGTGCGGAATTGAGTCTATAACAACCCTGGAAAATTTCCTCGAGTTCCGATGGAGGAATCTCTGGAAATCCACAATATACCGGAGCCCTATCAAATCTAGATGGGAATTTGGATGAGTTTAGGGCGTGGTGTCCAGCTTCTAGCTCGGACGTCCTTTGGAAGATCCAACCGTTGATCGGCTGCGGAATTCCTATATCTACCACCTCTCAAAATTTCAGCTCGATCCGACCGTCCAAACTCCGGGAACCTTCCGATTAGTGCATCACTTTTCGGATCTATTTTCTGCGCGAAAACGAATCCGACCCGAGTTCATCTTTTTTATGAACGGGGTTTCGGACATCCCTTTTGAAGGAAGTTTTGTATGTGGTATTGTGTTTGGTCCCGAACACATCCCACTAACTTTAAGATCTTTTGAACATGATCTTCAACATCATGCTGGTGTCAAACCAGTCCGGCAATATTACTCCACGGCTGCCGACCTGCGCTAGACGCGGCGTCACTTTGTTGAGCCGAGCTCAACTTCTTCGGATCATCATCTCGGCAAGCCGAACAAGAGTCCAGCATCGCGAAGGATAAATCATCACCAACATCGCCGCCCCACGGATTACACGTAGCGGGCATACCGGCATCGCCGCACGGTCGCTTCATCAAGCCAGCATCGACCACGTCACGACCTGCATCGACAGGGCCGCACTATTGCTTCTTCAAGCTGGTGTCCATCACGCCGACCTACTTTGACTCATCGGCTAACATCGAGGCTTCGACATCTCAGCTGGACCGGGGGCTTCGCCATCTCTTCATCAACCTACTCCGGACACTTCGGCGTCACTAGCCAACCAGCTCCGTCACGTTAGTTGGGCCGAGGGCTTTGCCTCGGCGAGCCAACCTTTACCAGCATTGCTATGTCGTCGTTTTATCGCCCATCAGGCAATAGGTGTGCCGAACGAGTCCCAATTTTGGGAATCACCTTCCTTCGGATTGCTACAACAAATAAACCAGGTGCTATTAATCCCAGTATTTTTTGCTTGTTTGGGTTCATTTTTCCCAAGGAATTATTACTCTGGTTTGTCCATCATATGTACACAGGTCTATCAAATGGTGGCCGCATTAATGACAGTCGCATGGTGGTTCGGTCAGTTTCCGTACATAGTCCGGCGAACGCCGCATCCGGAGCTCGGACCGACCTGCGAATTCAGCCTTTGCCACGCCTTTACCGCATCACGCCGATGCCCTGCATGGACATTGACTTCGGCGCCAGGCCATATTTCTTTTATTACTCACTTTGCATAAATTATTTATTATGCAACGATTTTTTTAATTGTCATCATTACTATTATCTCCCGTTTGCACTATTTTTGTGCACAGGAAAATGATCCGGGGACTTCGGCGTCACTCTGCCGGTCTGGATCGACCGTGCTATGTCACCACTTCGGCGAGTCGAGCTCTCCGCTCCGCCACCTCGGGACCAGCTTGGGGGATGGAACCTTGCCCCGCATCAAGCTCGGACCGCGTCATCAATACCGAACACATTAACCAGCTAAGTCGCTTTCACGCTCAAAGCTTTAATTTCTAACTTGTGTTCGGTTCGACCAAGCATTATACTTTTTTGGAAAAAAGTTGCTTGTAAAAAATTTCCGTGTCCAAACTTTGTTTGTGACGCATAAATTCAAATACCCCGTTTACTTGGGGGCTTCCTTTATGAAGCTTTCCCTGTTGCATATGATTATACTTGTACGGCTTCGTTCCTTGTTCGTGTATTACGCCACAATATGCACCATATTGACTTAAGCGATTTGCAAGCTGGGTTGCCTCGCTCATGTGTTTACCCCTATGTTCCCGATTGTTCAGCTAGGGAGTAAAGGGAGCACCTCTGCGATTGTCACGATCGGGTCGCCCGAGCCGGACCTCAGACTGGGTGAAGCCGAAAGCTAGCGCTCTTATAGTTTTCAATGATGGTCGGCACACAACGGAACTCATGAGTACAAATAATCTATTGCACAAGTCTCATAATAACAATGAGCACCGAAGAAAGGTATCGGTGGGGGTACTATTTTCTTCGAAGATGCTTCTTACACTTCGCGGTAATATAGCATAAGTTCCCTGAGCGCGCTTTTTCTGTTACAGCCTTATGACCTGATTGCCTGGTTATTGGAAACACCGTCGATACTCTCGACAGATGGAGTACATAGCACTTTTCGGTCCTTGACCGAAGAGGGAGAAGCCGACGGTCGGTTAAGACGCGTTTAAAGTTCGGTTGAACATAGATATGATATAAGTACTTTGGTACATGCAATCATTCTCCTACCCAAGTCACTTGGGGGCTCTTAAGTTTATTTGAGCCGTTTTATAATAAGTGTTCTTCTTCTTAGTCGTTGCAAAGTTTTATTATTATTATTTATCACTCCTTTTTTCGACACGAGTGTGCGGTCACTAGCCGGGGAGCCTAATTTCTCTCTAAAAGCCGCTAGAGTTTAGTTTGCTAAACTGGCCTGATGAGAAGTACTCCGCCCTCGGGATAGGAGGTTGAAGCCGTAGGCTGACCCGCTCGAAGTCTTGAGATAGGATGTATCATGTTAAAGCACGACAGAAGCACTTCTTTTTTCTAAGACCAATTTTCGGATTGGCACCGAACACTTGATATTGTTCGGATGTCATGTTTTTACTAACGTTTCTTGGTTTTCCAAGATTTTTAGCACTTTTAAACTATTTGTGCTTTTCCAGCATTAGTCTCGCAGTGCAACGCCGGACACCTTTTAGGGATTCGGCAAAAACATTCTCAGATATTGCTATATATGCATCAGTTTCGAATTGTGTCTTCGGTCAATAGTTGGGTTGCCTGGCTCCTGCACTTGCTTCCTACGTTCCGTTTTGTTCGGCTAGGCGTGCAAAGGGAGAACCACTGCAATTGTGCTTCCAGCTCACATGGTTAAGCACCTCAGTGGAGAAAGCCGAAAACTGACTGTCACAATAAGCGTAAACTGGTCAGCGATCCGATGACTATGTTAAATAACAGGCCGTTCATAACATTGGCCGAAGTGTTTACGGCTTGACCCCGACTGTCGCCAAACACTACCGGGGGCTATTAACTAGCCTCCCAAACTAAATCCTCGATATTTTTCCCTTACATTAGAGCTGAGGTTTAATGATCATGCTTAGCATGACAACCCAAAGAAAGGAACCGATAGCGGGACTATTTTCTTTGGAAGACATTTCTTCTGTTAAATAGTAATATAACATATCTCTCTACGTACCTTTGTTTATAAAACTGTATGGCCAGATTGCCTTGTTTGTTGTAAATCTTTGCCCTCATAAAGGCTTTATAAAGTATGACAAACACTCCTCGGCTACTGGCCGAGGAGGTGGAAGACGATGGTCGGTCAATAAAGTTTTGTACAATGCGGATCTGAGCATTAATGACGTAAAGTACTTGGATACATAGAGTCATTACACATAATTTGTGATTTTACTATGGATATTGATCCTTAATTCGGCCACCCGTGCCCGCATTAAGGCTCGGGGGCTACTGGGCTTCGGGCTTATTATTTACAAATATTAAAGGGGCACATCGATCCCCTGATCTGGTGTTGCCATCCGACCAGTGTCTCGGGGGCTACTGCATTGCTTGTCCAATGCAGAAAATTTTATGTGCAATATAGTTTCCGAGGAGATTTTGATCCTCAGGTTGGTCGGCCGCACCCAACCTGAGTCTCGAGGACTGAGCACGCCGCTTTTAGTGTCCCGAAGTATTCTGCCGAGCTAGGACTTGATCCTCAGGCCGATTTTGCAAATCAACCTGAGTCTCAGCGGCTACTGGGATTAGCGGTCTTATGTCATCCTTCATGTGCATCTCGGGTTTTAGACCGATACACACCTTGAGGGCTACTAGCTATATATCTCGGCAGAGAATAAATTGCACCAATAAAAAATATTGACAAAAAATCGGCCCATAGTCGGGGTGGTGCACCACCTCGGAAGCAGTCCGGCATAAAGCTCGGGCGCTAGTGGCTGGCTCCATAGAGGGCATTTGCGGCATTAAGCTCGGCTAAACTCCTTCATCTTTTTTGAACCAAGGTGATATGACACCTCGGATATAGTCCGGCGTTGGAGCTCGGATACATTCCGGTGTTGGAGCTCGGAAAGCAGTCCGGTGTTGGTGCTCGGCTGCAAAAGATACCTCTAATGCAGTCCAGCGTTGGAGCTCGGACGCAAGAGGACACTGCCTCCCGGGAACAACTTCAAACCCGAGGTGTGGCATAAAAATAACAAGGCATTGATAAAGGCCGGAAACTTAAAGGGGCTCCTCGGATACCCGATGTGTAAACCCGTTGAATGCAATTCAGCGATCCTCAAGATCGAAGATAAAGAAGATTTGTTGAACCAGTTTTCAAGACCGACGACTGAAGACGAAGAATAGTTCAGAAGAATCGAGGAGCGTCCCTAACTTGAAGACCGGTTCAGGGGGCTACTGACGGTGTCTTGGACTAGGGGGTACTCAACACGTCATCTCCCGATCTGATAGATTGGGCTGAGGACCCCCGTGGCCGTATACTCATGGGCCAGTTCGGATAGCTGCCGCATACAAGGAAGATTCCACAAGACTTGGCGATCAAGACCAGGACTTCTCCCCACCAGCGTATTCGGCTAGGACTCTTGTTAACCTAGGCCTCTGGTGCATTATATAAACCAGGGCCAGGCTAGTCGATAGATCATATACACAACAACAATCATACCATAGGCTAGCTTCTAGGGTTTAGCCTCCTTGATCTCGTGGTAGATCTACTCTTGTACTACCCATATCATCAATATTAATCGAGCAGGACGTACGGTTTTACCTCCATCAAGAGGGCCCGAACCTGGGTAAAACATTGTGTCCCTTGTCTCCTGTTACCGTCCGCCTAGACGCATAGTTCGGGACCCCCTACCCGAGATCCGCCGGTTTTGACACCGACAGTATCCAACCTCTGTTTTGTACTTGGGGGTGTTAGTAGTGTTGATTACATCCTGTAGTTGATGCTAGTTGGTTTACTTGGTGGAAGATCTATATGTTTATATTGTCAAACACATTTCTATATCCATAGATCATGAAAAATATTATGATTTGTGAGTAATTCTATTTGTTCTTGAGGACATGGGAGAAGTCTTGTTACTAGTAATCATGTGAAGTTGATCATCGTTCAATGTTTTGATGATATGTTGTGTTGTTCTTACTCTAGTGGTGTCGTGTTAACTTTAACTACATGAAACTTCACCATCTTTGGGCCTAGGGGAAGGCATTTTGAAATTAGTTTGTAGAATATGGGTTGCGGGAGTGACTGAATCCTAAACCCCGGTTTATAAATTGTTCCGTGAGGGGCTGTTTTGGATCCATAGTTTTCATGCTATGATTAGATTTATCTTAATGACTTCTCATATTTGCATATGCTTGCATGGAGGGTATAATTGTAATTAGGTGTTTTTTCAAGTAAGAACAACACCTTACCTCTATTCAACCCACATAACAACTTATCAAGGCAATGAACGTAAGTCGATGAATCATGGTGAAAGTAACTAGGAAAAATTCCAGTGTGTGCTCAAGAGCGTTTTAATCACAATAAGAAGTATCATCAGCTTGTTGTTATCAACATTAAAGACTCGGCCACTTGCTGCACCTTGCTACTTTGGTTACTTGTTACTTGCTATCAAACTATCTTACAACACTTGCAGAGATTACCTTGCTGAAAACCGTTTATCGATTCCTTCTGCTCATCATTGGGTTCTACACTCTTACTTACCGAAAGGACTACGATTGATCCCCTATACTTGTGGTCATCGCTAGAGACACCCCCGATAGGGTGCTAGGCGAGGAGGACCTTATTCAAGCTTCAGGGAGTCTTCGCTGCCTCACCTTCCCAAGTAGGACACACAATCTAATCGACCTAAAAACACCTAGAAACATAGGACGAGCCCTTCTGCGGACAAGGGTCAAGGTCCACCATGTCTCCATGTCCCTAAGGCAACATGAGATAAGTGTCAGGACCCCAATTCCATGTCACATCGATCTAGCCGGTAACACCTCATATCACTTTGCGGCCTCACGCACGGTATCCCACAGGTGTCGCCTTACCATGGCCCGGGACCGTTTGCGCCTTTTAGCTCACGTATATGATAGTGTCACTAGCATCCATATGACAGAGAACCCAGGCCGACATGGCTAGTCGTGAACCCAAAATGGCACAGACCTATGGAGACAGGCATACATGAATCACATCGAGCATGTCGGTCATCAGCGAGTGATTCTGGGCTGTAGCACTGGGCTAACAGGACTCCGGGGGTCACCGCGTGACATTTCCCCGAAGGGACAGACATAGGAACGAAGTGAAACACATGCCGGCCAGTCAAGTGTCCTAAACAGTAGTGCTGGGCTAGCAGGACTCCGGTGAACCGGGCTGTAGCGGACTACTATGGCTCGAGGAACACTAAACTACATTTCCCCATAAGAGAGGCTACCAAGGATAAACAACTAGATTGTCGGATCCCACTCATACCAAGCATTTCAATCATACACACAATATGCCCGATATGAGTACATACAACATGGCATCACAACAAAACTCTACAACTCAAGTACTTTATTTAAAAGGCTCCAGGGAGCCATACATAACATGTTCATACAGATAGGGGTCACATGACCCGACACTCAAGTCATACAATCATACAAGCACATGCGGAAGCAACCGGTCTGAGTACAGACACTAGAAAGAAAGAAGGCTTCTCAAAGCCTGTCTATCTACATAGGGCCCTCCATGGCCAGGATCACCACCTGGGTGGCTAGTCACTCGTCGACATCAAGGTCTACATAAAACCCATCAGAGGGGGCAGTGTTGTCGTCTGAAAACAATAAATAAGCAAACATGAGTACAAGGTACTCAGCAAGTCTTACATCAGAACCTACTATACATGCTTATTCTCAAGAAGGTGGTGGGGTTAATGCTGCAAGCCAGCTTTGACTCTTGGCTAAGCTATCCTACGGAACTCCACCAGTAAAATAGTTTTCGCACACGAGTCCACTACTCACCAACACAATACTCCCCCGTGGATCGTCCCTCGTCATCCTACGAGAGGGCCATCATCGGTACTCACACTTATCTTTAGTCTTTTAGTAGTATCCATTAACTTGTCTATGAACTGTATAGGCAACCAAGTAGTCCTTTACCGCGGACGCGGCTATTCGAATAGTTTTATACCCTGCAGGGGTGTACTTCGTCATACACGCTTTCACCACTTACCGTCGTTTACATGACATGTACTCGGCAACCTTCAAGCGGAAGCCCAGCGAGGGTGTTGGCCACGGCCTACCTAAACACTTAAGTCTCTAGTCCAGGTTTATCGCCTATCCAGGTTCCATCCGCAGGGAGTCCGGCCGAGGTTTCCACATACGGCCCCGAACGATGTGAACAAGGTTCCCGAGACACCAAACGGGTGACTCGGTACACCGTGCCACGGTGTATCTACCGCAACATAGCCCACCCCTAGGGTCAGCGCTACGCACGGCCGCCAACACATAACCTACAAACACCAGAAACTATTTGCAACTCCTGGACAGAGTACTAGGGTGATTAAGAAGCCGTGAGGGTCAATTAAGGATCCCAATGCATGGTAGTAGCGAAATCTTAAATCACACATACAGATCTCAGTTCTTATGGACGGCCTCAATGAAACAACCCACCATGTACTCCTACATGGCCTCTCATCGATACCTTTACCAAAACAGGTTCAACACATCCCTCATATTACTGACACAAGCATTTCACTCTAGCCCATCACCTAGATGAACCAGACCTGACACAACTCTAAGCATAGCAGGCATAGCAAGGTAGGAATCACATACATGGCTCAATCAACTCCTACACATGCTAGTGGGTTTCATCTAGTTATTGTGGCAATGACAGGTCATGCAGAGGATAAGGGTTCAACTACCGTAGCACATAGCAGTTTGAATCGCGTTGTCTTAATGCAGTAAACAAGAGCAGAAGCGAGAGCATGGGTTTGTATCGGAATGATCAATGGGTTGCTTGCCTGATGGAGTGGTAGTGGGATACTGCCCTTTAGTTGGATACTCGTGAATATCCTCGGAGGCAGAACCTACCACGAAGAACACATCGGAACACAATCAACACATGACGGTATGCAACAATATGATGCATGCTATGACATGGCAATATGAATGTGTCTTGGCCTAATGCAAGCTATAACAGAAAGGAATGTGCTTATTTGAATCAAAGATTCAATTATTAGCTTATTAAACATGGCTTTAATAGTGCATTTCCTTATTCTTCTTAAACAGCAAGGTAAACATTTTTGTCATGCATGAAACCATTACAGATGGATAGATTGAATTTTTCTGATCATTTTTCATATATAAATCTTTGCATTTGGAGCTATGGTTGATTTTCTATGATTTTTAGAAGTTTTCACTATTTTCTGGAATTTCCTGAATAAAAATAAATCCAGAAAATGCATTACTGCATCAGCATTGCGTCATGCTGACCTCAGCAGGTCAAAGGCGCCAGCCCAGGTCAAACCTGACTGGTGGGCCCCTTCTGTCAGCCTCTCAGCTAATTAACAGGATTAGATTAACACTAATTAGCTGTCAGTGGGGCCTGGGCCCACATGTCAGTGACTGATTTAATTAAAATTAGTTAAAGCTAATCCTAGATTAGTTAGCAGACCGGCCCCACCTGTCATGGACTCAGGGGGGGTCTACCTGGGCCCACCCAGGTGTCAAACTGGGTCAAACTCGCCGGCGACTCGACGCCGGCGAGGCCCAAGACGGTGGTGCGGCTCGGAAAACGCCCACAAGGCAAGGGCGAGGCCGTTCTTGGGCTCGTTGGAGAGCTCTTGCAATCGCGCATCTAGTGGGGGTGGAGGCCGGGCCTACGGTGGCCGGAGACGATGACGGCGAGCTCCAAGGCGGCGGCCGGAGTTCGGCCATGTGCGGGGTTTGGGCTGCGGCGTGCAAACGCGAAAACTAAGGCGCTAGCGAGGCACTACATGATGCGGCAAGCATGTTGCGTAGCACGGGAGGACCAAATGGTCGCCGGAGCGACGCCGGCGACAAGCTCGAGCGGAGACGAGCTTCGGCCATGGTGGAACTATGGCCTAGAGGGTGCAAATGCGTGGGAAAGAAGAGGGGAAAGGCGGCGGAGCTCACAGGGAGGTCGATGAGCAGCTTAGTGGGCTCGGGGGCGACCGGAGCGAGGCGAATCGATGAACGGCGTCCGGCGGGTACCGAGATTGAAGACGGCACGATAGCGGCGATGCAGGGCCTCCGGCGAAGCGTGGCTCGGTGGGGAGGGCGAGGGCGTCGCGGCGGAGCGATTTGGCTTGTCGGAGGGGCGAGGGGGTGGCTCTGGCGTCGTCTACGGCGAACGGCGGTGAGGAACATGCTCGGGCATCGCGGGAGAGAGTGAGGGAGACGAGGGGGAGAGTGAGCGAGGATGAGAGGGGGACATGGGGGTCGCGTGGCATCCCTGGACATCTCCAGGCGTCGGCGGAAGCAGGAGGTGGCCGGCGTGTGGCCGCGGGCGCCGGCCACGCGCTCCGCGTCCTCCTGGCGGGAGGTGGACGACGACTGGCAAGCCAGTCGGCTGGGCCGAGCCAGGTGGCTGGGCCAGCACAGGTAAGGCCCAGGTGGGCTCCCTCTCTCTCTCTTTTTTGTTTTGTTTCTGTTTTTTTCTATTTAACTACAACTGTTGGGCTTTAATTAAAATACTAAAACGTTTCCAAAAATCCTGAAAATAATTGTGGGCTCTGTTTAGAATATTTCCAACAGCAAACATTTATTTCCAGAATTATTTGAGCATTTAAATTATTTTATAGCATTTAAATGCCCAAATTCAAATACTTATGATTTAATTCAATGACCTTCTGTTGACCTAGAAAATTGTGCACCAATTTTGCCAGAGGTTTTAACCCAAGACAAAGAGGGTGAACTTTTTAGAAGGGCATTTCAAGTTCATTGAAAATAATTTTAGTAAACCCTAGTTGTTTCTAGGGGGGGTGTTGGGGGTTTCTGCCTTCCCCATTTCAAATTTAAGAGAAATTTAAACATGATGCACACTCTAATGCTTGAACTAGCTAGGGTGTGACAATAAGGTAGACTGGCGGCAACACCGATGGAGGCAGGAAGCTCTTGTCACCTGTGAGTCACCTTTATTCTGGAGGAGGGAAAAACTTCTCTTGAAGGAAGAGATAATGTGGAAACAAATGTAAATAAAGTTATTGTAATTGGGGATCTTAATACCAGTTATTTTCACATGAACGCATCTTGGAGTGCAAAGAAAAATAACATCTCCACCCTTCCAAAAGGTGATGATCTTCCAGGAATAATTTACAAGTGTTGCATGATATCTACTATTCATATTTTAAGTAGCTTTTTTACTAACACTAACATAGATCTATCTCATGTTTTATCTATTGTGCAACATCTTGTGAGTGTAGGGATTAATGACGGACTCTGTAAATGATTTTGTTAGTGGAAGATCACTAACACACTTTTTCAAATTGGACCAGTAAAAGCTCCTAGTCCATATGGCTTTTTCGCAACATTTTTTCAATGTAATTGGGTAATTGGGAGGTGCCGAGCGAGGATATTGTCTGGGCGTCTTGCATTTCTTTAGCTCCTGATGTACGCCAGCTGGGGTGAATAATACTTCCATTGTTTTACTTCCTAAGGTGAAGAATCCCCGATAACTTAAAGATTCCCATTCCATTAATCTATGCATGTTATTTACATGGTCTTCTCAAAATGGCTGGTTAATATACTAAGGCCTCTACTAGATGATATGATTTCTCGCTCTCAAAGTGCTCTCATTCCTTATCGGCTATTATATAATTTCCTCGTTGCTTTTGAGTGCATGCATTCTATGAGCACAATGAAAGATCACGAGGGTAGTATGGTGCATACAAGATTGACTTGGAAAAAGCCTATGGCTGTATCGACTAGGTTTTCCTAATAGGAATGCTTGGCACCTTAGGTTTTGCGCTAGTCTAGGTAAACTAGATGACAAATTTTGGTAGTTAAGTTAAACATTCAGTGCATCTTAATGTGCAATTGTTGGAAATGTTGTTGCCAACTCGAGACTTGGTCAAGGTGATCCTCTGTTGTTGTATTTTCTATTATTTTCGTGGCTAATGCACTCTCTCTGTTGTTTAATGAGGCTACTGCCAGGGGGCTATGCAATATTCTAGATTATGTAGACACGCACCTGGTTGTTGCATGCACATGATACTACCCTTTTCTTCAATGGGCACATTGATCAATCTTTGGTTATCAAAAATACTTCATCTATGTATGAAGAAGGCACTGGTCAATCATTGAGTCCCTCCTAGTGTATTGGGACATAAATCAAATTTCCACTATGGTTATACTACAAGTGACAACTAAAGGTTTTGAGGACACGTATCTTGGACTTCATGTTCCACATGAAAGAAGGAAGGCGGGTAATTTTCATTCCACAAAAGATAAATTTCTTAAGAGGCTTTCTAACTAGAGAGTGAAGTATGCTTATTGCTATACAAAGAAAACTCTTGTTAAATCAACCTTCCATGCATTTCTCATTGATGCTTTGGGGGGTTTTCAAGTTTCCGTTTTCCTTATGTGCTCTCCCAATTAATTTAAACTTTATGGCGGGGTTATGATATGGAGCGATGAAAAAAATATTGGTTAGCTGGGAGAAATTCATGAGGCCTAAAGGTTGTGGATGGATGGGTTTCCGTGATCTCTGTTTGTTTAAACAAGATTGTTTGGCTAAGTAGGGTTGTCTTTAACAGTAAAAATAAAATTATATGTGTGTGCAATTGCTGAAATCCAAATATTACCCTGACAAACATCTACTCGACACTGCTTTTCCAAAATCTACCTCCTCATCTTTTATGTTTACTACACAACTTGTTCTTGTACACTCGTGTTGAGCCTCCAAGCGCGGAGTTTTGTAGGACAGTAGCAAATTTCCCTCAAGTGGATGACCTAAGGTTCGTCAATCTGTGGGAGGCGTAGGATGAAGATGGTCTCTCTCAAACAACCCTACAACCAAATAATAAAAAGTCTCTTGTGTCCCCAACACACCAAATATAATGGTAATTTGTATAGGTGCACTAGTTCGGCGAAGAGATGGTGATAAAAGTGTAGTAATGATAGTAGATATTGATTTTTGTAGTAAGAACAATAAAAAAGAGCAAGGTAGCAAGTAAGAAAAGTGAGCATAAACGGTATTGCAATGCTTGAAAATGAGGCCTAGGGTCCATACTTTTGCTAGTGCAATCTCTCAACAATGCAAATATAATTGCATCATTTAACCATCCCTGAAAGTGCGATGAAGAATCACTCCAAAGTTCCTATCTAGCGGAGAACATAAGAATAAATTGTTTGTAGCTATTCTTTTCGATCGATCTATCCAAGAGATTGTGCTAAAATAACACTAAGTTATTCTTTCCGATCGATCTATCAAGAGTTCATACTAAAATAACACTAAGTTATTCTTTCTGATCAATCTCTCAAGAGTTTGTACTAAAATAACACCAAAGAAAATTCAGATTCATAATACTAAATTCAACACAAAGAACCTCAAAGAGTGCCCCTAGATTTCTACTAGAGAAACAAAAGACAAGACGTGCATCAAAAACTAGAGATGGCACATACAAATTTGCTTAGAACGGCACGTGAATACCGCATATAGGTAGGTATGGTGGCCTCATGTTGAAAAACTGGGTTTAGTGAATTTTGATGCACAAGTAGTATTCCCACTTAGTACGAATGGAGGCTAGCAAATATATTGAGAAGCAACCAACCAATAAACAAAAATTCAGATAAATGAGCATTAAGCATAACTGACACCGAATAATGCACCACAAGTAGGATGTAATTTCATTGCATAACTATTGACTTTTGTGCTTGCATAGGAAATCATAAACCTTAACACCAATATCTTTACCTAATAATAAAGGACGGATGATTTCATAGATCTCCATAGGTCATCTGTTTATATCCGTTGATTTTATGTTAACCATAAAAATTGACGGCTGAGATTTAAAAATAGATTTACACACATGTAAGGTAAAAAACCCGCAGAAGGAAGTCTCATATCGATACTACGGTTCCAACTTCCTGTACCGCTCCTAATCTTTCTGCCTTCAGGTTATGCCCGGCTTAGGCACGGAGTATCACCTCACTAACATCGTCCTCCTTTTCCACAGCTTGAAGGTTCTCAAGTTCTCCTTGATAGTATTGTTTCTGCTGCAAAACAAGATGAACTATGTTTCCACACTTTAATTGTATATCGCCAAGTCAGTTGTCAATTTCAATACTATGATCGGTCTATAATTCTCCTAACCACAGAGCACGCGATGCCACCATGACATGGGTGTCCTGCCACCTCGTGCTCCCTTCTGGATTGGTTCCAAGATTCCGGCAGCCTGGGCTCGCCACCGCCGGGATCCGGCCACCACGGCTCACCGTCAGCATATCCGAGGACCTAGACTCGCACTATCTGATGGTGATGTGCTTCTGCTACAAGGCCAAGAGGAGAAACGGCTGATGTGGGAGCAGGAGGCGGATGGTTGTGGATCCGGGGAGCCGCGGACATGGCACGGGTTGCCCACCGTGGGCACAGGAGCAGTGAGCTGCAAGCCGACACTGGTCGACATTTGCGCAGGCCGATGGTTTTGGATGTGGATCCGTTGGTGGCTGGCGTGGCATGGTTTGCCGGAGCTAGGCAGGGGAGCAGCGAGCTGCAAGCCAGCGATTGTTATTGCTTTGTACAGATTGCTACGATTTTTATACAGGCATGTGATTCCTTCAATTTTGCGCTGCTACAGTTTCTACGCTGAATTTTCTTGGTGTTTGATTCGTGCCGTGAAAAGATGAGGATCAGAGAGAGGAAAAGAGAGAATGTGAGGCAGATTGAGATGAATTTCTCCGTGGGTTGCTGTAACATCCCAAATTTTCAATTTGGCATGTTATACATTAGATCATCATTTCATATCATATTTTTATTTTGCATTTGGTTGATCCTAGAAATTCTACGCAACTCAAGGACCCACGGAGAGAGTTGGGGATTTCGTTATTTTCATATTTGAGTTCTCTCAAATTTTGAGAATAGGATCATTTGATTTTATTTATTTTATCATCAATTATTTCTATTACAAAAATATGAGAGAGGGAATAAAATGACTTTCCCAAAATAAAGAAATATTGAGGATTTAATAATAAAATCAAATAGGATTTTATTTCAGAGTTTTTCAGTGTTTTATTTGAAATTAGGAAAAATGTGCATTTTTCAAAATTGCATTAAGGGCCCAAATAAATGTTCACCTTGTGCTGCTTCATTTTAGAAGCCCGTGAAAATTTATTTCGAAATTTTTTGGAGTCCATTTAGTATTTCTTTTATTTTTTCTTCCAAGCGGAATAATTAAAATAAAAAAACGAACCGACTTCGGGCCGTACCCGAGCGGGACACCGCCCGGGGGAAGCCTTTAAATAGCGCCGCCTCGAGCCGCCCCAGCCCATCAGCCCCGCCTCGATCCACGCACGCTGCTGGAGCCGCCGCCGCCGCCGCCAACGATCCCGCCGCCCGAGGTTCGTCGCGCCTCATTCTCCGTGCCGAAAAAAGAGAAAAAAGAAATTCGGCATTCGTCGTTTTTCTTTTTATCGGATTAAATCCGCGATTTTTCTGATCGCGATTCCTGATCCGATTTTCGTTTTAGTTTAACTTTTCGCTCGTTTATCGGAATCAGGCGATTCAAGCGCCTAGAGTTTCGTCTCAAAACTCTCTATTCGTTTAACCAACTTAAACAAGATTTTGATACTGTAAAATTTGCCTTAGATCCAGATTACTAGAATGAAGTTGTTTTCTTTCGCCGTTTGACTTTCATTCCTTTGTTCGAATTGATTCTTTTTGCCAACCGGAGTTCTTAAGTTGAACCTTCTGGTTAGATCTCTTATTTGAGTTTTACCTGTGCATTAGATGAGTACTTACTGTATGCTTGTTTGTTTGTCTATGATAGAATACCCGGAGTGCGCCGCTTGTTACTTCGAATCTCTAGGTTTCGCGGATCATCAGCAAGGCAAGTAACACTTTGATCATACCTTTTCTACTACCCAATTTTATTGCATTAGATCAACCCTCACACATTGCCTGATTAGGATCTAATTAAATTGTGGGATGGGAAGTAGATGAGGTAGTACCTATTACCTGTTTATTATCAAACCTTTGGGAGTTACTTCTATGTTTGCTTATTATGCCATGCTATGCTAGTAGACGTGGATTGGGTGAGTGATATCCATGACAGATGTGAGATTGTTAATTAATGGTTTATCTAAGGTGGCAACTTAAACACACATCTGGGTGGATTGAGGCACCTGGGTATTCCAGGACTTGCCTGTTTTCTTTTGGACCGTCACCCAGGCTCAAAGGGATCATGAGACTATTCATACTAGAAACTTCCGTGTGCAGCCACAAGCTATTATGGGCTCTAGCATAGTTGACTAAGTCGTGCGAACTCTTACAGTGGTAGACTAGCAGATGTAGGGGATGTAGGTTGGTACGGTCTACCTGATCGTAAGGTGCTAGCGCTTCTGAAAGACTATGTCTCGGTCATCCGTCCTCTCAAACACCATGTAGTGCGAGAAACCAAACGGAGGCGATCGAGTCTTGTGGGGAAAAGTGCGCAAACCTTTGCAGAGTGTAATAAACTAATCATGGTTAGCCGTATCCCCGGTTATGGACATCTTGAGTATCTAGTACTTGGATTATCATGTGAATCTCAACATGTTACTCTAAATAAATTTTGTTGGGTTTTGTTTAATGATGATTACTTTAATTGGGATGGAGAATGCTGTCAACCATTCTCAATGTTTAACAACCACCATGATAGTAATTAAATGTATTCCTTTGAAGTAGGGAAAAATTGGCTTTACGCAAAACTGTAACCATAGAGCTTTCCACCAGCCAAATATGCATATAGTATAGCTGTTTCATTCCAATACTCTCTATGTGTTACATTGCCAACATATTCCATGTGCTGACCCGTTTCGGGCTGCAACGTTAATGTTGCAGACTTTTCAGACAATGATTAAGGAGTTTTTAGGTCGTGGTTCTATACTCAGTGATGCCGTTGGAGTTGATGGACTCACTTATCTTCCAAGCCTTTCGCTGTTATCATTATTAGATGGCCTTAAGCCATATATATTGTATTAAGTTCTCTTCTGAGACACTCGATGTAATAAGTGTGTGATTGCTACTCTGCTATAAATCCTCCGAGTACTGTGTGGTGTCAGCATTACTGATCCAGGGATGACGCTGGAGCACAGAGATCAGACTGTTAGAGGTCTGGTCGCTACAGTTGCAAGTGTATCGTTGCTGCTGCCTTTTGTGCTGGTGGTGGGCTTTGTTGTATCCAACGAATTGAGTCGCTGAGGGGATCGTACCTATGAGCAGCCAGCATGAAGTTGTGCTGGGTCGCTGTGTTGAACGGCTGACATCGGAAGGCTCTAGCCGATGCCGCCGGGTGTAGGAGTCTCCCTAATCCTCCTCTCCATGGCCGCTGCCTCCCCTGTGATGTCGCCGCATCATGGTCTTCATCGGCGCCTCGAAGGACACGGCCACCCCACGCGTTGTGGCCTCCCCCCTAGATGCCATCGCCATCTCCCTCTACATCGCCGCAGCAGGCTTGTTCACAGTAAGGACATAAGCATCTAAGAATACCTTAGACAATACATTAGGAAACCATGGAGTATGACGGTGTTTAACTTCAGGTGGCAGAAAATCATGCACCACACACGTTCAATAAGTCACCTTCTTATGCTTGCATATATTTCGGTGGAGTACTGAACATCCTAATTTGCGTCTACTTGATGAACTGAGCCCACATATCATGTCGATTTGGTCACCATTGAGTGGATTGAGAGCTACCTTAAGACCCAGGATATACCAATGGTATGTATCTCATGTACAAAGATATGGAAACTGAGTTTGGTGTCTCTGCTTCTTTGTTTTCTGAATAATGGAAGAACTCCTGGCCTTCCAGAACACGCATGGTAGCTTTAACTTTGCCTAATAAATTTTCTCCATAATAAGTGTCACAGTTTTGAACTAAGCTTAGTTCAAAATTGCGACACTTATTTTGGATAAGAGGGAGTACCGTATATGGTCAATCTAGGATTAAAGTCTACTTATCAACTTGGATAGTCTAGGTTGCAGTGTATCTTGGGTGCCTCTTTCAGTTTTAGTAGTTATCAGTGATATTGGCTGCTCGATCTCTATAGTGCTCTGTTTGTACTACTTTTATTGCTCTGCTGTAGACGGCTACGTCTCAAAGTGGACTTTTCGAACATTTGATAAAGGTTTGGGTTTCAAGGCGGGTCCTGTTTCTGGAACTGTGACTGTTATTTCTTAACCCCTCTGGCTATTTTAAGGAAGAAAAAATATTAGGTTATCAAGAATTTCGTGTCCCCCATCTTGTTGCCAGCATGCTCTTCACCTCAACCATATCGCTACCAGTGTCTCTTAATGCAGTTCAGCAATTTCAAACTTCGGTGCATACCGGAAGTATCTACCTACTTCCGAGCTATTAGTTCTGCGAGAAGATGATAGTATATAGCAGAGCATGCTTGCTTACAAGCTAGCAAGTTGCTGGGTTGATTCCCTTGGAGATTAGCTAGCTATAGATATTTGCCAGATGGAAACAATACATACTAACCTTGCCGACTATCGTGGTTAGTGGTTAATCCTATTCAGTGTTTGCAGGAAGGTGATGACCTTTCAGGCCAACAATTATGGCGTGAGTTCACGTCTTCACGTACGCATGCACATGATCATCTAAAGTAGATGTTTATACATGAATTGTTGCGATAACTTACGTACTAATCGATCTGATTATTGATATACCACTATGCAGATTGCGTCAATGCCACCCCACCAAACCGACCCGAGCAAAACGCTCAGTCACTACACACTTCATTTGATATTATACAAAGTTCTAATACCATAATATTAATGCGTTGTTGGACTCTATATGGTGCTGGTACATACTAACATACGTGTACTTTTTGCTTCCTTGAATGCCTAGATATTTCTTTAGCAATAGCTGGCTAGAAAGTGTACATTTGGGAAGGAGAGGGTTGGAGGAGATCATCGCTGATCATTCATCTAACAATACAAACTATTAGTTTCAACGATCAAAGCATCGAAGACTAACGGTTGTTTTTGTACTAATTAATTAAAAGATTAAAGGATTCAAATTTATATTCTAAACATGAGTGTCAAGATTAACACAATCCCGAGACATCCATGTGGTCTTACCAGGGTGTCTTATTCTAGAGGTTCCTCAATCATGTGCCTCTTCTAGAGCGTTGGAGCAACCATTGCAACAAAATAAATAATTTTCTAGAAAATTAATTAGGAAATCATGTGTGTTTCGAACAATTCAACTTTGAATTCTTCGAATATGTTAATAGTAACTTTTTAATCATTTTGGTATACCGCAGAGGCACTGTTTACCTAATTTTTTAGGATAAACATTATTCTTCGTACTTAATTTATTATTTTATTTTGAAGTGAACTATAAATGGTATCAGTCAATTATTTATTTTCTTCGCAATCTTTTCAATTCTAGACATCATCAGAATATTGTGGACAATTGCTTTTACCTATCACTTCACCTCTTATACAAAGCAAGGAAACGATAGGGTGACATGTCGTAGTAGAGGACATAGACCTATGTTTGTGGGGTCCCGAGTCATATTTAGAAGCGTGTGATGCTTTTTTCTCCCGTTGCAACGCACAGGCATATTTGCTAGTTCTTACTAAGGCATAATTACGCACCAACATGACTCACATATTATTATCTCCATATCGCAAAACTATTGCAAGGAATAAAACTTATCATATCCAATGAACTACATGAGAGTTTTTATTATATCCTTCTTGGATATTCATTATATTAGTACCAATTTCAAAGCTTGTGCAAATTTTCATCACTATTATCAACTCTCGAAATAATATAAGTGAAGCATGAGAGTGTTCGACAAACTACTCCTAAAATATATAAGTGAAGATCAAATGAGTAGTTAAGTAAATAGGTAGCTATTTGAGGACTCTCTCTTATTTAAAAACTTTCAGATCTAAGTATTTTATTAAACCAGCAAGAAAAACAAAATAAAATGGCATTCCAAGAATAGCACAACTCATGTGAGAAAGCAAAAAACTTAGGCTCAACCGATACTAACCGATAATTGTTGAAGAAGGTGGGATGCCTACCGGGGCATCCCCACACTTAGATGCTTGAGACTTTTTGGAATAATAACTTTAGATGCCTTGGGCATCCCCAAGCTTGAGCTCTTGTGTCTTCTTCATTCCTCTCATATCACGGTTTCCCTAAATTTCAAAAACATCATCCACACAAAACTCAACAAGAACTCATGAGATAAGTTAGTATAGACCAATGCAAAACCTTATCATTCTCTATTGTAGAAAATCACTAAAATTATTATTTAACATTGCATACTAAATGCCTCTCCATATTTAATACTCCTATCCTCAAATAGAATCATTAAACAAGCAAACATATGCAAACATAACAGCAATCTGTCTAAATTGAATAGTCTGTAAAGAGTGCAATATACATCATAGTTCCCTAACTCCAAAAATTCTGAAAAATTACCACACTTTAGAAAATTTATTATAGCTTACTATGAAAATAAATTCAACCTTTTATCACATTCTGAATTTTCTAGAGAATTTTTGCAACATCGATAAACTTTGTGTTTTCAAACAGCCACATATAGACTTGTAAAATAAGCATGACAAAGGCTATACTTGACATTTTTATTGAAATAAAAGATGCAAAACATTATTATAGACATCAGCAAGAAAATGAAAATAAAATAAAATGATGCTCCAAGAAAAAACTCATCATGTGACGAATGAAAATACAATCCCAAGTAATATTACCGATAATGTTGCAGATGAAAGAGGGGATGCCTTCCGCGGCATGCCCAAGCTTAGTTGCTTGGATATTCCTTGAATATTAAATTGTGGTTCCTTGGGCATCCCCAAGCTTAGGGTCTTGTCACTCCTTATTCTCCTCATATCGATATCTCACCCAAAACTTGAAAAGTTCAATCACACAAAACATAACGGAACTTCGTGAGATAGGTTAGTCTGATAAAGCAAATCATTCACTTTGGTACTGTCAAAGACAAGATCCATAATTGTTCTCGCACAATGCCTACTGTACCTTTTCATTTCCACAATTTATATTGAGCAATATAATCCCTAGAAACTAGGAAACAAGCAAACCATGCATTGAAAACAGAATTTGTCAAAAACAGAACAGTATGTAGTAATCTGTACTACAAATATACTTCTTCTACTCCAAAAATTCAGAAACATTAGGAAAATGTAGGGAATTTGTATATCTATGACCTGTACAAAATTCAGATCAAAAGCATGTTCCAGTGAATTTTGAAAATTACTGGACTGAGCACAAAAGTTTCTGTTTTTACACAGATTCAAGTCAACTATCATCCACACTATCCCAAAGGCTTTACTTGGCACTTTATTGAAACAAAAGCAATAAAACATGATTACTGTTGGGGAACACAATAATTTCAAAAAAATTCCTACGCACACGCAAGATCATGGTGATGCATAGCAACGAGAGGGGAAGAGTGTAGTCCACGTACCCTCGTAGACCGTAACCGGAAGCGTTATGACAACGTAGTTGATGTAGACGTACGTCTTCACGATCCGACCGATCCTAGTACCGAAAGTACGGCACCTCCATGATCTGCACACATTCGTCTCGGTGATGTCCCATGAACTCTCGATCCATCTGAGTGTCGAGGAAGAGCTTCGTCAGCACGACGGCGTGTTGACGGTGATGATTAAGCTATCGGCATAGGGCTTCGCCTAAGCACTACGACGATATGACCGAGGTGGATTACGGTGGAGGGGGACACCGCACATGGCTAAGGGATCAATGATCAACTTGTGTGTCTTTGGGGTGCCCCCTCCCCCGTATATAAAGGAGGGAGGGAGGAAGAGGCCGGCCTAGGAGGAGGCGTGCGCCAAGTGTGGGGAGTCCTACTATGACTCCCAAGTCCTAGTAGGATTCCCATTTTCCTTTCCGGAGTACGAGAGAAGAAAGATGGAAAGACAAAGGGGGTAGGAAAGGGCAAGGGGGGCACCGCCTCCTTTCCCCTAGTCTAATTCGGACCCATGGGGGCGCGTGCCTCCTTCCCGTTAGCCTGCCTCCTCTATTCCCGTATGGCCCAATAAGGCCCAATACTCCTCCCGGCGAATTCCCATGACTCTCCGGTACTCCGAAAAATACCCGAATCACTTGGAACCTTTCCGATGTCCGAATATAGCCTTACAATATATCGATCTTTACCTCTCGACCATTTCGAGACTCCTCGTCATGTCCCTGAGCTCATCCGGGACTCCAAACAAACTTCGGTCATCAAATCACATAACTCATAATAGAAATCATCATCCAACGTTAAGCGTGCGGACCCTACGGGTTCGAGAACTATATAGACATGACCGAGACACATCTTCGGTCAATAACCCATAGCAGAACCTGGATGCTCATATTGGCCCCTACACATTCTAGGAAGATCTTTATCGGTCAAACCGCGTAACAACATACGTTGTTCCCTTTGTCATCGGTATGTTACTAGCCCGAGATTCGATCATCGGTATCCTCATACCTAGTTCAATCTTGTTACCAACAAGTATCTTTACTCATTCCATAATGCATCATCCCACAACTAACTCATTAGTCACATTGCTTGCAAGGCTTATACTGATGTGCATTACCGAGAGGGCCCAAAGATACCTCTCCAACAATCGGAGTGACAAATCCTAATCTTGATCTATGCCAACTCAACAAACACCATCGGAGACACCTGAAGAGCACCTTTATAATCACCTAGTTACGTTGTGACATTTGGTAGCACACTAAGTGTTCCTCTGGTATTCGGGGGTTGCATAATCTCATAGTCATAGGAACATGTATAAGTCATGAAGAAAGCAATAGCAAATAAACTAAACGATCAAGTGCTAGCCTAATGGAATGGGTCAAGTAAACCACATCATTCTCTAATGATGTGATCCCGTTAATCAAATGACAACTCATGTCTATGGCTAGGAAACTTTACCATCTTTGATCCAACGAGCTAGTCAAGTAGAGGCATACTAGTGACACTTTGTTTGTCTATGTATTCACACATGTACTAAGTTTCCGGTTAATACAATTCTAGCATGAATAATAAATATTTATCATGATATAAGGAAATATAAATAACAACTTCGTTATTGCCTCTAGGGCCTATTTCCTTCAGTCTCCCACTTGCACTAGTGTCAATAATCTAGTTCACATCACCATGTGATTTAACACCAATAGTTCTCTTCACCATGTGATTAGTTCAGATCACCATGTGATTATACCCAAATGGTTTTACTAGAGTCAATAATCTAGTTCACATCGCTATGTGATTAACACCCAAAGAGTACTAAGGTGTGATCATGTTTTGCTTGTGAGAGAAGTTTAGTCAACGGGTCTGCCACATTCAGATCCGTATGTATTTTGCAAATTTCTATGTCTACAATGCTCTGCACGGAGCTACTCTAGCAAATTGCTCCCACTTTAATATGTATCCAGATTGAGACTTAGAGTCATCCAGATCGGTGTCAAATCTTGCATCGACGTAACTCTTTACGATGAACTTTTTTGTCACCACCATAACCGAGAAACATATCCTTATTTTACTAAGGATAATTTTGACCAATGTCTAGTGATCTACTCCTAGATCACTATTGTAATCCCTTGCCAAACTCAAGGCAGGGTATACAATAGGTCTGGTACATAGCATGGCATACTTTATAGAACCTATGGCCGAGGCATAGGGAATTACTTTCATTCTCTCTCTATCTTATTCTGTGGTCGGGCTTTGAGTCTTACTCAACTTCATACCTTGCAACACAGGCAAGAACTCCTTCTTTGACTGTTCCATTTTGAGCTACTTCAAAAACTTGTCAAGGTATGTACTTCATTGACAAAACTTATCAAGCATCTTAATCTATCTCTATAGATCTTGATGCTCAATATGTAAGCAGCTTCACTGAGGTTTTTCTTTGAAAACTCAATTCAAACACTCCTTTATGCTTTCCAGAAAATTCTACATCATTTCTGATCAACAATGTGTCATTCACATATACTTATCAGAAAGGCTGTAGTGCTCCCACTCACTTTGTTTTAAATACAGGCTTCATCGCAAGTCTGTATAAAACTTATATGCTTTGAACACACTATCAAGGCATACATTCCAACTCCGAGATTCTTGCACCAGTCCATGAATGGGTCGCTAGAGCTTGCTCACTTTGTTAGCACCTTTAGGATCGACAAAACCTTCTGATTGCATCATATACAACTCTTCTTTAAGAAATCCATTAAGGAATTCAGTTTTGATATCCATTTGCCAGATTTCATAAAATGTGGCAACTGCTAACATGATTCAAACAGACTTTTAAGCATCGATACGAGTGAGAAAATCTCATCATAGTCAACACCTTGAACTTGTCGAAAACAGTTTTGCAACAATTCGAGCTTTGTAGATAGTAACACTACTATCAGCGTTCATCTTCATCTTGAAGATCCATTTATTCTCAATGACTCACCGATCATCGGGCAAGTCAATCAAAGTCCATTGTTCTGATACATGGATCCCATCTCAAATTTCATGGCCTCAAGCCATTTTGCAGAATCTGGGCTCATCATCGCTTCCTCATAGTTCGTAGGTTCATCATGGTCTAGTAACATGACTTCTAGAATAGGATTACCGTACCACTCTGGTGTGGACCGTACTCTGGTTGACCTACGAGGTTCGGTAGTAACTTGATCTGAAGTTTCATGATCATCATCATTAGCTTCCTCACTAATTGGTGTAGGAATCACTGGAATCGATTTCTGTGATGAACTACTTTTCCAATTTGGGAGAAGGTACAATTACCTCATCAAGTTCTACTTTCCTCCCACTCACTTATTTTGAGAGAAACTCCTTCTCTAGAAATGATCCATTCTTAGAAACAAAATATCTTGCCTTCGGATCTGTGATAGAAGGTGGACCCAACAATTTATTTTGGGTATCCTATGAAGACCACTACTCCGATTTGGGTTTGAGCTTATCAGGCTAAAACTTTTTCACATAAGCATCGCAACCCTAAACTTTAAGAAATGACAGATTAGGTTTTTTCCAAACCATAGTTCATATGGTGTCATCTCAACGGATTTAGATGGTGCCCTACTTAACGTGAATGCAGTTGTCTCCAATGGCATAACCCCAAAATGACAGTGGTAAATCGGTAAGAGACATCATAGATCGCACCATATCTACTAAAGTATGATTACGACGTTCGGACACACCATTACGCTGTGGTGTTCTGGGTGGCGTGAGTTGCAAAGCTATTCCGCATTGTTTGAAATGAAGACCAAACTCGTATCTCAAATATTCTCCTCCACGATCGGATCGTCGAAACTTTATTTTCTTATTACAATGATTTTCCACTTCACTCTGAAATTCTTTGTTTTAGACTTATGTTTCATTAAGTAGATATACCAAATCATCTGCTCAAATCATCTGTGAAGGTGAGAAAATGACGATATCCGCCGCGAGCCTCAATGTTCATTGGACCACATACATCAGTATGTATGATTTCCAATAACTCTGTTGCTTGCTCCATTGTTCCGGAGAACGGAGTTTTAGTCATCTTGCCCATGAGGCATGGTTCGCAAGCATCAAATGATTCATAATCAAGTGATTCCACAAGCCCATCAGCATGGAGTATCTTCATGCGCTTTACACCAATATGACCTAAAGGGCAGTGCCACATATAAGTTGCACTATCATTATTAACTTTGCATCTTTTGGCTTCAATATTATGAATATGTGTATCACTACGATCGAGATTCAATAAACCATTCACCTTGGGTGTATGACCTCAAAAGGTTTTATTCATGTAAAAAGAATAACAATTATTCTTTGTCTTTAATGAATAACTTTATTGCAATAAACATGATCCAATCATATTATGCTCAACGCAAACACCAAATAACATTTCTTTTAGGTTCAACACTTATCCCGAAGGTAAAGGGAGTGTGCGATGGTGATCTTATCAACCTTGGAATCACTTCCAACCATTGTTGAGGAAATCATTAACTGGTAGCTGCTCGGTTGGCTAGCAAGTAGGGGATTAATCAACTAATCGGCAAGTTAATTGGCCATTTAATCAATTAATCAGACGATTTTTTAGTTTATCGGCTACGCGGTGACCCTATGAGTAGGGATTAATCGGAAAGTTAACTGGTTAATCGGATGTATTCTTGAACAGGGCTTCCAACTCACATCATCACCTCGCCCTTAACTAGTCTTTGTTTATTTTTTAACTCCTGTTTTGAGTTACTACTCTTAGCAACTGAACTGGTATCAAATACTGAGGGGTTGCTATAAACACTAGTAAAGTACACATCAATAACATGTATATCAAATATACTTTTGTTCACTTTGCCATCCTTCTTATCCACCAAGTATCTAGGGCAGTTCCACTTCCAGTGACCATTTCCTTTGCAGTAGAAGCACTTAGTTCCAGGCTGGGGTCTAGCTTTGGGCTACTTCATGGGAGCAGCAACATGCTTGCTATTCTTCTTTGAAGTTACTCTTTCTTTCCCTTTGCCCTTTTCTTGAAACTAGTGGTCCAGTTAACCATCAACACTAGATGCTATTTCTGGATTTCTACCTTCGCCTATTTCAGCATCGCGAAGAGCTTGGGAATTACTTTCGTCATCCCTTGCATATTATAGTTCATCACTAGTTCTAGTAACTTTGTGATAGTGACTAGAGAACTATGTCAATTACTATCTTATCTGGAAGATTACCTCCCACTTGATTCAAGCAATTGTAGTACCCAGACAATCTGAGCACATGCTCACTGGTTGAGCTATTCTCCTCCATCTTGTAGGCAAAGTATTGTCAGAGGTATCATACCTCTCGACACGGGCATGAGTATGAAATACCAATTTCAACTCTTGGAACATCTTATATGTTTCGTAGCGTTCAACACATTTTTGAAATCCCGGTTCTAAGTCGTAAAGCATGGTGCACTAAACTATTAAGTAGTCATCATACTGAGCTTTTTCAAACATTCCTAATGTCTGCATTTGCTCCTGCAATAGTTATGTCACCTATCGGTGCATTAAGGACATAATTCTTCTGTGCAGCAATGAGGATAATCCTCAGATCACGGATCCAATCCGCATCATTGCTACTATCATCTTTCAACATAGTTTTCTCTAGGAACATATCATAAATAAAACGGGGAAGCTATACACGGGCAATTGATCTACAACATAGATATGCAAATACTATCAGGACTAAGTTCATGATAAATTAAATTTCAATTAATCAAATTACTTAAGAACTCCCAGTTAGATATACATCCCTCTAATCATCTAAGTGATCACGTGATCCATATCAACTAAACCGTGCTCGATCATCATGTGAGATGGAGTAGTCTTCAGTGGTGAACATCTCTATGTTGATCATATCTACTATATGATTCACGTTCGACCTTTCGGTCTCCAGTGTTTCGAGGCCATATCTGCATATGCTAGGCTCATCAAGTTTAACCTGAGTACTCTGCATGTGCAAAACTGGCTTGCACCCGTTGTATGTGAACGTAGAGCTTATCACACCCGATCATCACGTGGTGTCTCAGCACGAAGAATTGTCGCAACGGTGCACACTCAGGGAGAACACTTATACCTTGAAATTTTAGTAAGGGATCATCTCATAATGCTACCATCGTTACTAAGCAAATTAAGATGTATAAAAGATAAACATCACATGCAATCAAAATATGTGACATGATATGGCCATCATCATCTTGTGCCTTTGATCTCCATCTCCAAAGTACCGTTATGATCTCCATTGTCACCAGCATGACACCATGCTCTCTATCATCTTGATCTCTATCAATGTGTCGTCACATGGTTGTCTGGCCAACTATTGCTTTTGCAACTATTGCTATCGCATAGCGATAAAGTAAAGCAATTATATGGTGCTTGCATCTTATGCAATGAAGAGACAACCATAAGGCTTCTACCAGTTAACGACAACTTCAACAAAACATGTTCATCTCATACAATAATTTATATATCATCACGTCTTGACCATATCACATCACAGCAAGCCCTACAAAAACAAGTTAGACATCCTCTACTTTGTTGTTGCTAGTTTTACGTGGCTGCTACGGGCTGGGCAAGAACCGTTCTTACCTACGCATCAAAAACCACAACGTGGTATAGTGATTGCTTTTTGATCTTCATAAAGAATCCGATTGAACTAAAGTTGGATAAACTAACACCCACCATCCACCTGTGTGCGAAGCATGTTGGTAGAACCAGTCTCGCGTAAGCGTACGCGTAATGTCTGTCTGAGCCGCTTCATCCAACAATACCGCTAAATCAAGAATCAACTAGTGAAGGCAAGCAATATGTATATACCCACGCCCACAACTCCTTTGTGTTATACTCGTGCATATAACATCTACGCATATACGTGGCTCGGAAGCCACTGTTGGGGAACGCAGTAATTTCAAAAAAAAATCCTACGCACACGCAAGATCATGGTGATGCATAGCAACGAGAGGGGATGTGACGCCCCCAATTTGACAATACACTAATCATACACGCAAACGTGTATGATCAAGATCAGGGACTCACAGGAAGATATCACAACACAACTCTACAAATAAAATAAGTCATACAAGCATCAGATTACAAGCCAGGGGCCTCGAGGGCTCGAATACAAGAGCTCGATCATAGATGAGTCAGCGGAAGCAACAATATCTGAGTACAAACATAAGTTAAACAAGTTTTCCTTAAGAAGGCTAGCACAAACTAGGATACAGATCGAAAGAGGCGCAGGCCTCCTGCCTGGGATCCTCCTAAACTACTCCTAGTCGTCGTCAGCGGCCTGCACGTAGTAGTAGGCACCTCCAGTGTAGTAGGAGTCATCGTCAACGGTGTCTTCTTGCTCCTAGACTGCAACGTCTGGTCGCAGCAATCGGGTATAGAAAGGGGGAAAAGGGGGAGCAAAGCAACCGTGAGTAGTCATCCAAAGTACTCGCAAGCAAGGAGCTACATTACATATGTATGCATTGGTATCAAATGGAAAAGGGTAGCATATGTACACTGAACTTCAGAATGCCAGAATAAGAGGGGGAGAGCTAGTCCTATTGAAGACTACGCTTCTGACAACCTCCATCTTGCAGCATGTAGAAGAGAGTAGATGGTAAGTTAACCAAGTATCATCGCATAGCATAATCTTACCCGGCGATCCTCTCCTCGTCACCCTATGAGAGAGCGATCACTGGGTTGTATCTAGCACTTGGAAGGGTATGTTTATGTTTTATTAAGTATTCGGTTCTAGTTTTCATTAGGTCAAGGTACAACTCCAAGTTGTCCTGTTACCGAAGATCACGACTATTCGAATAGATAAACTTCCATGTAGGGGTGCACCACATTTCCCAACACGCTCGATCCCCTTTGGTCGGACACACTTTCCTGGGTCATGCCCGGCCTTGGAAGATCAACATGTCGCAGCCCCACCTAGGCAAAACAGAGAGGTCAGCACACCGGTCTAAATCCTATGGCGCAGGGGTCTGGGCCCATCGCCCGTTGCACACCTGCACGTTGCGAACGCGGCCGGCGAGCATACCTAGCCTCCCTTATACAAGAGCACGCGTCCCAGTCCAACCCGGCGCGCGCCGCCCAGTTGCTGACGTGACGAAGGCTTCGGCTGAAACCACGACGTCGAGTGCCCATAACTGTTCCCGCGTAGTTGGTTAGTGCGTATAGGCCAGTGGCCAGACTCAGATCAAATACCAAGATCTCATTAAGCGTGTTATTTTGAAGCAACCGCAGACGCCGACCAGGGCCAGGCCCACCTCTCTCCTAGGTGGTCTCAACCTGCCATGTCGCTCCACCATAAAGATCCACCCAGAGGGCCGTCACGACAAAGGTCCTTTCAGCCCCCAATCCGTGAATCACTCGCGGGTACTCTTCGAGCCGACCCGTCTTTAGTCATCACATGTATCATGTATAAGATATATAACATATACCCATGATCACCTCCCTAGTGATCATGGCCCGGTAGTATAGCATGGCAGACGGACAAGAAAGTAGGGCCACTGATGATAAACTAGCATCCTATACTAAGAATTTAGGATTGCAGGTAAGGTATCAATAACTGTAGCAACAATGACAGGCTATGCATCAGGCTAGATTTAACGGAAAGCAGGAACATGCTACACTACTCTAATGCAAGCAGTATAGAGAAGAGTAGGCGATATCTGGTGATCAAGGGGGGGGGCTTGCCTGGTTGCTCTAGCAAGAAAGAGGGGCCGTCAACAACGTAGTCGATCGGGGTACCAGCAACGGCGTCAGTCTCGTAGTTTACCAGAGAGAAGAGGGGGAAGCAACAATGAATACAATGCAAATTGATGCATATCGATGCATGACATGACAAGTAGCGGTGCTAGGTGTGCCCTAATGCGGTATCAGGTGATACCGGTGAAGGGGGGAAACATCCGAGAAAATATCACCGGTGTTTCGCGTTTTCGGACTGATGAATCGGAGGGGGAAAGTTGTGTGTTCGCTATGCTAGGTATGCGTGGCGGACGAATGGTCTGCGTATCCAGATTCGTCTCGTCGTTCTGAGCAACTTTCATGTACAAAGTTCTTACATCTGAGCTACGGTTTATTTTATATTGATTTTAAAATAATTAAATCATTTTTAGGATTTATTTAATTATTTTAAATCAACATTATCCAGAATAGTGTTTGCTGACGTCAGCATGACGTCAGCAGTCAACAGGGGGTTGACTGTGTCAACAGGGGGTCCCACCTGTCATACTTAGTTTAGGTTAATTAGGATTTAGCTAATCTAATTACTGTTTAATTAAACTAATTAGTTAATTAGATTAATTAAACATGATTAATTAATTAATTAATTAATTTAATTATTATTTATTTATTTATTTAATTAATTATTTCTCTTTTTTTCGTTCTGGGCTGGGCCCACTCGTCTGTGGCCCCAAGGGCCTTAGCGGGTTGGGCAGCGGGCGAAGCTGGGCGTCGGGCACCAGCCCGCCCGGCAGGACACGGCAGGGCTTGCGCGCGCGGTCGCTCATGAAGGAGTGCCGGCGGCCAGCTCATAGCGCGCCGGGGAAAGGCAGGGCGCAGCCCCGGCTGTGGCCGCCCAGGTGAGCGCGGGCAGCCGCAGGCGGACTCTAGTGCACCGGGGGTGGGGAAGCAGGTCCCGGCAGAGTGCAGCAGCAAGCGGGGAGGGCGGCGAGCTGTGGACGGCGGGAGTGGCGGGGCGCAGCCGTCCTGGCTCAGCGGCTGGGCACGCGAAGCACCGCAGCGCGGCGCTTCGGCTGAAGGCCATGCGCGGGGCGTGAGGGCGCCGGCAGGAGCGCGTCGGGCGGGGCAGTGTGTGGGGGTGCTCGATCCGGCGGCTGGCTGAGGCGAGGCTTGGCGGGGCCGATGCGTGCGAAGGGGAACAGTAGCGGGGTAAGCGGGCCGGGCGTGGCCAGCGTGGTGGGCGCGGCAGCTGGCGAGTTGGTCGACAGCTGGCAGCGAGCAGAGTCGACGTGGGCAGGGGCGCGCACGAGCTCGGGTGCGGGTCGGCGGCAAGCAACAAAGAGGGGCAGAAGAGAGGGGCGAGGCTCACGAGCGGTGCAGGGGAACGGCAGCGTGCTCGAGGAGGACGAGGAAGCGACAAAGATGGTGGGCGGCTCTGGCGAAGCAGTAGCGGCACGAGGCAACAACGATGTGCGGCGGCGACGTCCGTGGACGGCGTCCGACGAGGAGGGGGCGAGGACGAGTGACGGGGAAGGGGAGGCGATACCGGCGAACGTCATCAGGGCACGGGATCCGGGTTGGCACAGTGGTGTCGGGGCTCGAGGCACCGAGCGAAGCCCGATCCAGACGGGTGAGGGGATCGAAGGGAGTGGGGGAAAATGGGGGTCGGACCCTAGGGTTCCTGGTGCGCCAGGGGGGTTATTAGAGGGGGTTGGGCCGGCCTGCTGGGGTGGCCGACTGGGTCGAGGCCGAGTGGGGGAAGGGGGGTCTTTCTCCTTCTACCTTTTTTTGATTTTGTTTATTATTCTTTAACTGTTTTTATTTTATTTCCCAATTTATTTTTGTTTGTTAAATACATAATTAACACCCAAATTTGCATTATTAAGTATACCTCTGCCACAATTACTTTGGCACCTAAACAAAATACTTTCATAATTATTTATTATTGAAAAGTATTTGAATAACAGTTTTTGCCACTATTTTAATTGCAATGGTGCATTTAAATACTTTACAGAAGTGTGGTTCCTTCACCAATATTTAGTATGGATTATTAGCCACATCCCGAACATTTTAGTTTTAATATTCGTAAATATTTGTTGTTTTTCTTTAATTCAAATTTGAATTTGAATCATTTTGAACTTAACACAAGATTATCAATAGTAATCGAGGTGACGTGGCATCATTAGCAGAGGTTCTCTGTAGCTTAATTATCTGGGCGTCACAGGGGAAGACTGTAGTCCATGTACCCTCGTAGACCGTAAGGGGAAGCGTTATGACAACGTGGTTGATGTAGTCGTACGTCTTCACGATCTGACCGATCCTAGTACCGAAAGTATGGCACCTCCGCGATCTGCACACGTTCGGCTCAATGACGTCCCACAAACTCTTGATCCAGCTGAGTGTCGAGGGAGAGCTTCGTCAGCACGACGGTGTGTTGACAGTGATGATGAAGCTACCGGCGCAGGGCTTCGCCTAAGCACTACGACGACATGACCGAGGTGGATTATGGTGGAGGGGGCACCGCACACGGCTAATGGATCAATGATCAACTTGTGTGCCTTTGGGGAGCCCCCCTCCCCGGTATATAAAGGAGGGAGGGAGGAAGAGGCCGGCCTAGGAGGAGGCGCGCACCAAGTGTGGGGAGTCCTACTAGGACTCCCAAGTCCTAGTAGGATTCCCCTTTTCCTTTTCGGAGTAGGAGGGAAGAAAGAGGGAAAGAGAGAGGGAGTAGGAAATGGCAAGGGGGGGGGCGCCGCCCCCTTTCCCCTAGTACAATTCGGACCCATGGGGGGCGGGCGCCTCCTTCCCTTTGGCTTGCCTCCTCGATTCCCGTATGGCCCCATAAGGCCCAATACTTCTCCCAGCGAATTCCTCTAACTCTCCGGTATTCCGAAAAATACCCGAATCACTCAGAACCTTTTCGATGTACGAATATAGCCTTCCAATATATCGATATTTACCTCTCGGCCATTTCGAGACTCCTCGTCATGTCCCTGATCTCATCCGGGACTCTGAATAAACTTTGGTCATCAAATCACATAACTCATAATACAAATCGTCATCGAACGTTAAGCGTGCGGACCATACGAGTTCGAGAACTATGTAGACATGACTGAGACACATCTCCGGTCAATAACCAATAGCGGAACCTGGATGCTCATATTGGCTCCTACATGTTCTATGAAGATCTTTATCGGTCAAACCGCATAACAACATACATTGTTCCCTTTGTCATCGGTATGTTACTTGCCCAAGATTCGATCGTCGGTATCCTCATACCTAGTTCAATCTCGTTACCGGCAAGTCTCTTTAGTCATTTCGTAATGCATCATCCCGCAACTAACTCATTAGTCACATTGCTTGTAAGGCTTATACTGATGTGCATTACTGAGAGGGCCCAAAGATACCTCTCCGACAATCGGAGTGACAAATCCTAATCTCGATCTATGCCAACTCAACAAACACCATCGGAGACACCTGTAGAGCACCTTTATAATCACCCAGTTATGTTGTGACGTTTGGTAGCACACTAAGTGTTCCTCCGGTATTCGGGAGTTGCATAATCTCATAGTCATAGGAACATGTATAAGTCATGAAGAAAGCAATAGCAAATAAACTAAACGATCAAGTGCTAGGCTAACGGAATGGGTCAAGACATCATTCTCTAATGATGTGATCCTGTTAATCAAATGACAACTCATGTCTATGCCTCAGAAACTTAACCATCTTTGATTCAATGAGCTAGTCAAGTAGAGGCATAGTAGTGACACTTTGTTTGTCTATGTATTCACACATGTACTAAGTTTCCGGTTAATACAATTCTAGCATGAATAATAAACATTTATCATGATATAAGGAAATATAAATAAAAACTTTATTATTGCCTCTAGGGCATATTTCCTTCAATTACTACAGTATCTTAATCATGTGAACACTCAAAAATAGTAGGTAAAAGTGTTGGGTTGTCTCCCAACAAGCACTTTTCTTTAATGCCGTTTAGCTAGGCATGATGAGTTCAATGACGCTCGCATAAAAGTAAGGAATTGAAACACAAAGAGAGCATCATTAATCACATGGCAACCACATCTAAGCCTAACATACTTCCTATACATAGGGATTTTGTGAGCAAAGAATTAATGGGAGCAAGAATCAACTAGCATAGGAAGGCAAAACAAGTGCAACTTCAAAACATTCAACACATAGAGAGGAAGCTTGATATTATTGCAATTCCTACAAGCATATGTTCCTTCCTCATAATAATTTTTAGTGGCATCATGAATGAATTCAACAATATAACTTTCACATAAACCATTCTTTTCATGATCCACAAGCATAGAATTTTTATTAATCCCCACATAAGCAAATTTCTTCTCATCCATAATAGTGGTGGGAGCAAACTCAATAAAATAACTCTCATGTGATTGAAAATTAAAATCATGATGACAAGTTTCATGGTTATCATAGCATACATGTCATCACCATAATCATCATAGATAGCAACTTTTTCTCATAGTCAATTGAAACCTCTTCCAAAATAGTGGATTCATCACTAAATAAAGTCATGACCTCTCCAACTCCACTCTCATCAATATAATCATCATAAATAGGAGGTATGCTATCATCATAATAAATTTTCTCATCAAAACTTGGGGGACTAAAAATATCATCTTCATCAAACATAGCATCCCCAAGCTTATGGCTTTGCATATTGTTAGCATCATGGATATTCAAAGAGTTCATACCAACAACATTGCAATCATGCTCATCAGTCAAAGAATATTTGTCAAACATTTTATAGAATTCTTCTTCTATCAATTGAGCACAATTTTCCTTTCAATCATTTTCACGAAAGACATTATAAATATGAATAATATGATGCAACCTCAATTCCATTTTTTTGTAGTTTTCTTTTATAAACTAAACTAGTGATAAAAGAAGAAACAAAAATATTCAATTGCAAGATCTAAAGATATACCTTCAAGCACTCACCTCCCCGGCAATGGTGCCAGAAAAGAGCTTGATGTCTACCACACAACTTGTTCTTGTAGACTCGTGTTGGACCTCCAAGCGCACAGTTTTGTAGGACAGTAGCAAATTTCCCTCAAGTGGATGACCTAAGGTTTATCAATCCGTGGGAGGCATAGGATGAAGATGATCTCTCTCAAACAACCCTGCAACCAAATAATAAAAAGTCGCTTGTGTCCCCAACACACCAAATACAATGGTAATTTGTATAGGTGGACTAGTTCGGTGAAGAGATGGTGATAAAAGCATAGTACTGATAGTAGATATTGATTTTTGTAATAAGAACAATAAAAACAGCAAGGTAGCAAGTAACAAAAGTGAGCACAAACGGTATTGCAATGCTTGAAAATGAGGCCTAGTGTCTGTACTTTCGCTAGTGCAATCTCTCAACAATGCTAATATAACTGGATCATATAACCATCCCTCAAAGTGCGATGAAGAATAAATCCAAAGTTCATATCTAGCAGAGAACATAAGAATAAATTGTTTGTAGCTATTCTTTCCGATCGGTCTATCCAATAGTTCGTACTAAAGTAACACGAAGTTACTCTTTCCGATCGATCTATCAAGAGTTCATACTAAAATAACACTAAGTTATTCTTTCCAATTGATCTCTCAAGAGTTCATACTAAAATAACACCAAAGCAAATTCAGATTCATAATACTCAATCCAACACAAAGAACCTCGAAGAGTGCCCCTAGATTTCTACTAGAGAAACAAAAGACGAGAATGTGCATCAACCCCTATGCATAGATTACCCCAATGTCACCTCGGGAATATGTGAGTTGAGTGCAAAAACATATCTCAAGTGAATCATTATAATATCCCATTTTCACCTTGGGTATTCATATGCAAGACATATATCAAGTGCTCTCAAATGCATAAAAGTATTCAATATGATAAAACAAAATCTCAAAGGGAAAACTCAATTCATCACAACAAGATAGACAGCAGAAAACACCATATTATCCAACTATATTAACAAAGCCCGTGATACATCAAGATCGTGACATCTCAAGAACACGAGAGGGAGATTAAACACATAGCTACTAGTACAAACCCTCAGCCCTGAGGGTGGACTACTCCCTCCTCATGATGGTGGCCGCCGGGATGATGAAGATGTCCACCGGTGATGATTTACCCCTCCGGCGGAGGGCTGAAACGGGGTCTAGATTGGTTTTTCATGGCTACAGAGGCTTGCGGCGGCGGAACTTCTGATCTAGGGTTATTTCTGATGGTTTCTCTATTTATAGGATTTTTTGGCTCCGGTTTCACGCAAAGATGGTCCTCGAGGTGAGCAAAACCCACCGGGGCAAGCCTGGCCCCACAGGCGCGCCCCGGTGTCTTGTGCCCTACTACTTCACCTTATGGTCCTTCCACGAAGCTTCGAGGGTCTCTTTTGTTCCAAAAAATCATCAAAAAGTTTCACCTCGTTTGGAGAACTTTCATTTTTGCACAAAAAACAATACCAGGTAGTTCTGCTAAAAACAACGTCAGTCCGGGTTAGTTCCACGCAAATCATACCAAAACCATATAAAATTATTGTAAACATGGAGACGTATCATTCTTGGCAAGGCACCATGTTTATGTTATATATTGTGAAAGGTAGTGTTATTTTGAGGATTTATGATGGTAACGGTGTTAATATATGCAGGGATAATTGGCTGCACCAGCAGACATTCCTCAAAATTATATTTCAAAACAAAGTAGAAAAACATTGAAGTGGGTGTTTACTACTTGTGAGCTACGTTGGGATTTCCTCGAAGAGGAGAGGATGATGGAGTACACTATAGATAAGTATTTCCCTTCGTTAAGAACCAATGTTATCAATCTAGTAGGAGAACCACGCAAAATCTCGTTAGCAGCACCTACACACAAAAGAGCAAATACTTGCACCCAACGCAAACAAGGGGGTTGTCAATCCCCTCGGCGGTTATTTACAAGGATGAAATCTGATAGTGATAGATAGATAAAATAAAACACAAAATAAAACTATGGTAAATAAATTGCAGCAAGGTATTTTCGGATTTTATATATGATAAAAGTAGACCCGGGGGCCATAGTTTTCACTAGATGCTTCTCTCTCGAACAAAAATCATAAGGTGGGTAAACAAATTACTATTCGGTGAGTGATAAAAAACCGCATAGTTATGAAGATATTCAAGGCAATGATCATGTATATAGGCATCATGTTCGAGACAAGTAGACCGCTCCTGCCTGCATCTACTATTATTACTCCACCCATCCACTGCTATCTAGCATGCATCTAGAGTGTTAAGTTCATAAAAAAGGAGTAACGCCTTAACACGATGTAGACAAAGTAAATCCAACCAATATGAATAAACCTCATCGTTGTCCCCTTAATGGAAACAATACAAATACATGTCTTGTCCCCTTCTGTCACTGAGATGCAGATCACCACAAGATTGAACCACTTACAAAGCACCTCTCCCATTGCAATATAAATCAGTCTAAATTGACCAAACCAAACTGATAGATCAGAGAGCAATACAATGCTATAATGATCAGTCATAAAAGATTTAGGGAGGACTCGATTAATATTCATTAATAATCCGATCATAAACCCACAATTCATCGGATCCCAACAAACACACCGAAAAGAAGATTACATTGAATATATCAGGAGAACATTGTATTGAAGATCAAAAAGAGAGAAGAAGCCATCTAGCTACTAGCTATGGACCCATAGGTCTATAGAAAACTACTCACACATCATCGGAAGGGCATCAAGGTTGATCTAGAACCCATCCATGATCAATTCCCCCTCTGACAGAGTACCAGGAAAGGCCTCCAGATGGGATCACGGAAGAACAGAAACTTGCAGCGGCAGAAAAAGTATTTTAGAGAATTCATAGAGGTGAAATTAGGTCAGACGGAGCCACGAGCTGCCCGCAATGCATCAGGGCGCGCCTACCCCCTTGGCACGCCATGTTGCCTTTTGGTCTCCTCATTTGCCTTTTGGTCTCCCCCCGAAGTTTCTAGGGTCTCTCTTGTCCAAAAAAATCATTAAAAAGTTTTGTAGCGTTTGAACTTCGTTTGGTACTGATTTCTTGTAAAAACCAAAAATGGGCAGAAAACAACAATTGGCACTTGGCACTAGTTTAATAGTTTAGTCCTAAAAAATAATATATAATTTCATATAAAACGTCCAAGGTTTCAACTCTAATAGCATGGAACAATCAAAAATTATAGATACGTCGTAGACGTATCAAGCATCCCCAAGCTTAATTTCTGCTCGTCCTCGAGTAGGTAAATGATAAAAACTGAATTTTTGATGTAAAATGCTACCTAACACGTTCATCATGTAATCTTTATTTTATTGTATATTTAGATCTGAACGATTGAAAGCAATAGTCTATAATTTGACTAAGGACATCAATACTTAGGCATACCAACAAACACTCATGTCTTCAAAATAACAATGCTATAGAATGCTATCCCTACAAAATCATATTGCCTTGTCATGCTCCATCTTCTTAACAAAAAGTATTAATCATGCACTACCTCGGTGTCATCTAAGCAATTGGTTCATACTTCTTAATGTACTTCATCTTTTTCAACCCCCACGCAATACATGATCGCAAGCCATGGATATAGCACTATGGGCGGAACAGAGTATTGTGGTAGAGATTAATATGGAGAAGGCAAAAAAATAAGAAAGTCTCGCATCGACAAGGCTAATTAACGGGCCATGGAGATGCCCATCAATTGATGTCAATGCAAGGAGTAGGTATTGCCATGCAATGGATGCACTAAGAGCTATAAGTTAATGAAATCTCAAATTGAAAACTAAGTGGGTGTGCATCCAACTTGCTTGATCTAGAAGACCTCGGGAATTTGAGGAAGCCCATCATTGGAATATACAAGCCAAATTATATAATGAAAACTTCCCACTATTATATGAAAGTGACTACTTAGGAGACTCTCTATATGAAAAACATGGTGCTACTTTGAAGCACAAGTGTGGTAAAAGATAGTAACATTTCCCCTTCTCTCTTTTTCTCTCATTCATTTTTTTGGTTGGCTCTTTTTGGCCTATTTTTTCTGGGCTCTTTTTGGCCTCCTTTATTATTATTATTATTATTTATTTTCTCAGTGGGAAAATGATCTAATAATGAATAACGATGATCGTCACACTTCTGTTTACTTACAACTCAAAATTACAACTCGATACTAGAATAGAATATGACTCTATATGAATGCCTCTCGCAGTGTACCAGGATGTGTAATGATCTAGTGTAACATGTATGAAAAATGATGAACGGTGGTTGAGCAATAAATACTATGTCAGCTATATGATCATGCAAAGCAATATGACAATGATGATGTGTGTCATAATAACGGAATGGTGGAAGTCACATGGCAATATATCTCGGAATGGCTATGGAAATGCCATAATAGGTAGGTATGGTGGCTGTTTTGAGGAAGATATAAGGAGTCTTATATTGTATAGAGCGTATCATATCACGGGGTTTCGATGCACAGGCGAAGTTTGCACCACATCTTGAGGTGAGAAAGTGTAATGCACGGTACCGAAGAGGCTAGTGAACTGTGGAAAGGTGAGAGTGTGTATAATCCATGGACTCACATTAGTCATAAAGAACTCACATACTTATTGCAAAAAACTATTAGCCCTCGAAGCACAGTACTACTACGAATGCCCCTAGGAGGGAGGTTGGTATGAGTTAACCATCGCGCGCCCCCGACCTTCATGCAAAGGAAGACACTCAATAATAAATCGTGCTCCAACTTCTTAGGATAATGAGACACTATACGTGCATGCTTCGGGAATCACAAACCTTAACACCAATATTCTTACTAAAACATAATAATTCACTAGTACCACCCACATATTACCATCTATATATATCAAAACTATTGCAAGGAATCAAACTTATCATATTCAGTGATCTACATGAAAGTTTTTATTATATCCTTCTTGAATACCTATCATATTAGGACCAATTTCATAACATGTGCATATTGCCATTACTATTATCAAACTCTCAAAATTATATAAGTGAAGCATGGGAGTACAACTATTTCTTTAAAATATAACCAGCATTATGCTCTAAAAGATATAATTGAAGTACTAGAGCAACTGCCTAGCTGAAAAGATATAAGTGAAGCATAAAGAGTATTCTAACAAATCGCGAATAAATGTGTGCCTCTCTCAAAATGTGTGTGAAGAAAATATGATTGTGGCAAACTAAAAATCAAACAAAGCAAATACTCATATAATACACGACACTCCAAGCAAAAACTCATGCTATGTGATGATAAAAATATAGCTCCAAGTAATTTACTGATGGTTGGTAGAAGAAAGAGTGAATGCCATCCGGGGAATCACCAAGCTTAGAGTAATGATGTCCTTCAATATTAACTTGGGGCGCCTTGGGCATCCCCAAGCTTAGGTTCTTGCCACTTCTTATTCCTTCATCCATCGCGATCTCACTTAAAACTTGAAAACTTTAGCACAGAAAACTCAACAGAAAACTTGTGATATCCGTTAGTATAACAAGAAAATCATAAACTCTAGGTACTGTTGCAAAGCCATTAATATTTTATTATTACATAATAAATAATTTATTCTAACTTCATTATGACTTATATCCCCCGATACAATCCATAGATTCATTAAAACAAGCAAACTATGCAACAAAACCAAAATTTGACAAAAAAATAGAACAACCTGTAATGATCTGAACAATGACCATACTTCTGTAACTCCAAAAATTATACAAAATTAGGAAAACATGGACAACTTGTATATAAATCATGTTTAAAAATTTCAGAATTTTATCATGTTCCAGTGAGTTTACAATATTCATCTACTGGGCCTAAAAGATTCTATTTTTTTCATAGAATCAAATCAACTATCAAGCAAATCACCCCAAAGGCTTCATTTGGCACAAACACTAATTTAAACACAAACACACAACCATAACGGTAGCATAATAGTGTGCACACTCAAAAAACAATAACTATTGGGTTCTCTCCCAACAAGCTCTTCCTTTGTAGCCATTAAGATAGGATTTGTGATTTCAATGATGCTATCACATGAAAGACAAAAAATGAAGCACAAAGAGAGCATCATAATGATAAAAACAATTTTTTTGATGAGGAATGCTACCTAACATATTTATCAATGCAATTCTTCTAATTGTGGCATGAATGTTCAGATCCATAAGATTCAAAAGAAAATTTTAATATTGACATAAAAACAATAATACTTCAAGCATACTAATAAAGCAATCATGTCTTCTCAAAATATCATGGCTAAGGAAAGTTATCCCGACAAAATCATGAAGTCTTGTCATGCTCTATCTTGATCACACAACGTACTTATCATGCACAACCCCGATGACAAGCCAAGCAATTGTTTCATACTTTTAATGTTCTAAAGCTTTTTCAACTTTCACGCCATACATGAGTGTGAGCCATGGATATATCACTATAGGTGGAATAGAAGGTGGTAGAAGTTGTGAGGATAAAAAAAAGGAGAAAGTCTCACACCAACTAGGAAAAATAATGGGATATGGACATGCCCATCAATTGATATCGATTCAAGTGAGTAGGGATTGCCATGCAACGGATGCACTTGAGCTATAAGTGTATGAAAGCTCAAAAGAAAACTAAGTGGATGTGCATCCAACTTGCTTGGTCATGAAGACCTATGGAAATTTGAGGAAGCCCATCATTGGAATATACAAGCCAAGTTCCATAATGAAAAATTCCCACTAGTATATGAAAGTGATAAAATAGGAGACTCTCTATCATGAAGAACATGGTGCTATTTTTGAAGCACAGGTGCGGAAAAGGATAGTAACATTGTCCCTTCTCTCTTTTTCTCTCATTTTTTTCTTTTTTCCTCTTTTTTTCTTTTGGGCTCTTTGGCCTCTTTTTTAAATTTTAAGTCCGGAGTCTCATCTCGACTTGTGGGAGAATCATAGCCTCCATCATCCTTTCCTCACATGGGATAGTGCTTTAATAATGATGATCATCACACTTTTATTTACTTACAAATCGAGAAATACAACTTGATACTAGAACAAAGATATGACTCTGTATGAATGCCTCCGGCGGTGTACCGGGATGTGCAATGATCTAGCGTAGCAAAGATATCAAAACGCAGACAAGCCATGAAAACATCATGATAGCTATCTTATGATCATACAAAGCAATATGACAATGATGGTGCATGTCATAATAAACGGAATAGTGGAAGTTGCATGGCAATATATCTCGAAATGGCTATGGAAATGCCACAATAGGTAGGTATGATGGCTATTTTGAGGAAGGATATATGGTGGGTTTAATGCACCGGTGAAAGTTGTGCGGTACTAGATAGGCTAGCAATGGTGGAAGGGTGAGAGTGTGTATAATCCATGGACTCAACATTAGTCATAAAGAACTTACATACTTATTGCAAAAGTTTATTAGCCATCGAAGTAAAGTACTAATACGCATGCTCCTAGGGGGATATATTGGTAGTAAAATACCACCGCTCGTTCCCGGCAGCCACTCATAAGGAAGATAATAAAAAATAAATCATGCTCTAACTTCATCGCATAACGATAGACCATACATGCATGCATCGGGAATCACAAACTTTAACACAAGTATTTATACTAATCCACAATTATTCTCTTGCATGACTCTAATATCACCATCTTTATATCTCAAAACAAATGCAAGGAATCAAACTTCTCATCTATTCACTACTCTTTATGAATGTTTTTATTATATCCCTCTTGGATGCCCATCATAGTAGGACCAAATTCATGACCTAAGAAAATTGTCATAATATTTTAAGAATCTCAAAGTAATATAAGTGAAGCATGAGAGTTCATCAACTTATACAAATAAAACCACTGCTGTGCTTTAAAAATATACAAGTGAAGCACTAGAGCAACTACCTAGCTCAAAAGATATAAGTGAAGCACATAGAGTATGCTAATAAATCCATGATTAATGCATGTCCCTCTCAAATGGTGTGTACATCAAGGATGATTCTAGCAAACTAGACAACAAATACTCAAATAATACAAGACACTCCAAGCAAAACACATATCATGTGGTGAATAAAAATATAGCCTCAAGTAAATTTACCGATGGATTGAAGACGAAAGAGGAGATGCCTTCTGGGGCATCCCCAAGCTTAGATGCTTGGTTCTCCTTGAATATTACCTTGGGGTGCCTGGGGCATCCCCAAACTTAGGGTCTTGACAGTCCTTATTCCATATTCTATCAATTCTTTACCCAAAACTTGAAAACTTCACAACACAAAACTCAACAGAAAACTCGTGAGCTTCGTTAGTATAATAAAGCAAATCACCACTTTAGGTACTTTTCTGAACTCATTATAAAGTTATATTGATGTTATATCTACTGTATTCCAACTTCTCCATGGTTCATACCCCCCCGGTACTACCCATAGATTCATCAAAATAAGCAAACAACACAAAGAAAACAGAATCTATCAAAAACAAAATAGTTTGTAGTAGTCTGGAATTTTCGTGTATTCTATAACTCAAAAAATTCTAAAAAATTAGGAAAATCTATGCAATTTGTATATAAATAAAGTGGAAAAAATTCAGAATTTTTCGTCTCTCCAGCAGATCAGATCAATTATGTTACTGGATGCAAAAGTTTCTATTTTTTAACAGAATCAAACCCACTATCACCATGACCATAAGAAAGTTCTTACTTGGCACAAAAACTAATTAAAATACTAAAACACAATTACTATAGAAGTAATGACGTGTATTTATCAAAAAACAGAAGCAAAAAAAACACAAAATGAAATTGGGTTACCTCCCAACAAGCACTATTGTTTTATGTCCCTAGCTAGGCATAATGCATAGATCTAGGTATTGTAATGGAAGTGTGGGAGATCGTCCATGATCATATCATATTCCCTCCTTTCGGCAGCAAGCTTTCTTTGTGGCAACAAAAATAATCAAAGGGGCTAAATTTAATAGGGTAAGGATCTGTAAGATCAAGTTTGGGAGGAATAGGTTCCTCTTTTGGCCCTTTGTAATGGATAACTATCTCCTCATTGTAAACGTTCCTTTGGTTGAACATCCTAAGTCTATCTCTAAGCAGAAACCCTAATCCGTTATTTTGTATAGAAAAATTATCATTGAGTTCAGAAATTTTATCAATCAAAACATCGGTACGGACCTTCTTTCTTAGGTTTTCATTATAAGAGGCATAATCCGGAGATCGTTATCTCATAATCTCATCTTGATTAACAAGGATCTCCTCTATTGGAGGGCAACCACCATTGATATTATAATGAGCAAATATTTCACTAGCTTCTTTCATGATGTACCTAAACTCGTGAGCTACAAATATAGTGGCAACACGCTTAACGGAAGGATTGTGAATATTAGAAAATTCTAGAAAAATCCTTTGTATGCATGTGAATAAATTTTCTTTCAAGTTCAACTATAAGCAAAGATATTGCATCCTAGAGGCTATTGGCTTCGTTAAGAGTCGACCCTCCTAGCATAGGTAACGTACTGACACAAGTAAAGACATCTTGAATAACCCTTTTCCAATAATATTACCGCTACCTATACGAAGTTTTTTAGTGTGCATGATAGTAGGTTATTCTTCATGAGGTTCATTATTATCAAACTCATCAAAAATTCCTTCAAGATTATTACTATCTTTTTCAATGATAACCTCCCCAGATTCAGACATGATGGCAAGCAAGCGATCTAGCACACAAGCAAACAAAAACCAAATGAAAAGACGAACGGAAAGAAGGCGAATAAAAAGGCAAATATTTTTGGGTTTTTCTGAAAACGTTTTAGAAGTGGGGGAGAGGAAAACAAGAGGAAAATGGCAAATAATGTAATGCAAGAGATGAGAGTTTATGATAGGTACTTGGTAGGCTTGATGTAGACCCTCCCCGACAACGGCGCCAGAAATTCTTCCTGCTACTTCTTGAGCTTGGGTTGTTTTTTCCCTTGAAGAGGAAAGGGTGATGCAGCAAAGTAGAGATAAGTATTTCCCTTAGTAAAGAACCAAGGTATCAATCCAGTAGGAGGTACAAGCAAGTCCCCAATATATGCACCAGAACAAACTAACAAACACTTGCACTCAACGCGAAAAAGGGGTTGTCAATCCCTTCACGGTCACTTGCAAGATTGAGATCTAATAGAGATAGATATAATCGACAAGTGCAAGCTAAAATAAAGTAAATATAAATAAATTGCAGCAAGGTATTTTTGGTTTTATAGATCTGAAAATATATGATGGAAAATAGACCCTGGGTCCTTAGGTTTCACTCGAGGCTTCTCTCTTGAAGAATACATATGGTGGGCAAACAATTCCTGTTGAGCAACTGATAGAAAAGCGCAAAGTTATGACGATATCTAAGGAAATGATCATGAATATAGGCATAACATCAATGACAAGTAGACCGACTCCTACCTGCATCTGCTACTATTATTCCACACATCGACCGCAATCCACCATGCATCTAGAGTATTAAGTTTATAAGAACGGAGTAACACCTTAAGAAAAATGACATGATGTAGAGGGATAAATCGAATCAATATGGTAAAAAACCCATCCTTTTATCCTTAATGGCAACAATACAAAACGTGCTCGCTACCCCTACTATCAATGGGTGGGGACACCGCAAGATTGAACCCATCACAAAGCACCTCTCCCATTGCAAGAAAATCCAATCTAGTAGGCCAAACCAAATCGATAGATCGGAGAGAAATATAAAGCTATTTTAATCATGCATAAAAGAGTTCAGAAAATACAAATAATATTCATAGATAATATGATCATAAATCCACAATTCATCGGATATTAACAAACGCACCGCAAAAGAAGATTACAATCGAATATATCTCCAAGAACATCGAGGAGAACATTGTATTTAAGATCAAAGAAAGAGAGAGAGAGAGAGAGAGAGAGAGAGAGAGAGAGGGAGAGAGAGAGAAGCCATATAGCTACTAGCTATGGACCCTTAGGTCCGTGGTAAACTACTCACGCATCATCGGAAGGGCATCAAGGTTTATGTACATGCCCTCCATGATCGAATCCCCCTCAGGTGAAATGCCGGAAAAGGCCCCAAGATGGAATCTCACGAGAACAGAAGCTAGCGGTGGCGGAAAAGTATTTTTGGTGTGCCCTCTGATGTAAGGGGAGTATTTGGGAATTTATAGTGCTAGAGTTAGGGTTAGGAGAGCCATCAGGAGCCCACAAGCCTACAGGCTCCCACCCTCGGGCATGCCCCTAGAGCTTGTGGCCTCCTCCTGAAGCTTCCTAGGTGTCTTCTGGTCAAAGAAAAATCATCATAAAGTTTTATTCCATTTGGAGTCCGTCTGGTATTGATTTTATGTAAAATACATACAAGGAAAAAATAGCAACTAGCACTAGGAACTAGGTTAATAGGTTAGTCCCAAAAATAATATAAAATAGCATATTAATGCATATAAAACATCAAAAATAGATAATATAATAGCATGGAACAATCAAAAATTATAGATATGTTGGAGACGTATCACATAATACATGTGACAAACACATTTAAGTCTAAGTTGCTTCCTATGCATGGGAATTTTATAAGCAAACAAATTATCAATACAAGAAATATCTAGCATATGCAAGGGAGAAGAATAAAACACTGACAATCTCAACACAACGATAGGTAATTTAGTAACTTGAAAATTTCTACAACATATTTTCCTCCCTCATAATAATTACATGTAGGATCATAATCAAATTCAACAATATAGCTATCATATAAAATATCCACTTTATGATCTAAATGCATCCCAATCTTATAGTATTCCAAGATAGTGGGATTAACATCAACTAAAATCATGACCTCTCCAAACCCACTTTTATCAACAATTTCATAAGATTGAACACTCTCCAAATATGTGGGATTATCTTTTACTAAAGTTGACACTCTTCCAAACCCACTTTCAATATTATTGCAAACATTATTATCAATATCATATTCATCATGAGGCTTAAATAAATTTTCAAGATCATAAGAAGCATCACCCTAATCATGATCATTGCAATAAGTAGTGGACATAACAAAACTATCACCCCCAAGCTTGTAGATTTGCATATCATTAGCACAATTCACATTAATAGAATTTATAGTTCCAATCATGCTTTTCATTCAAGGACATATCATGAATAACTTTAAAAATTTCTTCTTTGTCTTCATCACAATTTTCAGATTCATGATTTTCAAGCAGAACTACATAGAGGTAATCAAGTGCACTCAACTCACTAGCAATTGGTTCATAATAATTGGATCTTTTGAAAAGATTAGCAAGTGGATGAGGACCCATAGTTATCTTAAATGTTTTTCTTGCATTTTCTGTTTTTGAGTGTTGACAAGAAGGCAATAAAGGCAAGCACACTAGCAGAAAAATTTGTGTGTGTGTGTGTTTGTAAAAACACTATAAAAGTGGGGGAGATGAAAACGAGAGGAAAATGGAAAATTAAAGTAATAACAAGTAGATGATAGTTTATGCAAAGGTACTTGATAGGTTTTGGTGATGTGTCCCCGGCAACGGCGCCAGAAATTCTTCCTACTACTTATGAGTTGCATTGGGATTTCCTCGAGGAGGAGAGGATGATGAAATATCATAGATGTAAGTATTTCCCTCAATTAAGAACAAAGGTTATCAATCCAGTACGAGAACCACACGAAACCTCGTTAGCATCTCCTACACACAAAAAAGCAAATACTTGCACCCAGCATGATAAGGGGTTTGTCGATCCCCTCAGCGGTTATTTGCAAGGATCAAATCTGATAATGATAGATAGATGAAATAAAACACAAAATAAAGTAACAATAAATAAATTGCAGCAAGATAGTTTTGGATTATATATATGATAAAAGTAGACCCAGGGCCATAGTTTTCAATAGAGGCTTCTCTCTCGAACAAAAAACATACGATGGATAAAGAAATTATTGTTGGACAATTGATAGAAAAGTGCATAGTTATGATGATATTCAAGGCAATGATCTTGTATATAGGAATCACGTCCGAGACAAGTAAACCGACTCCTACCTGCATTTACTACTATTACACCATCCATCGACCACTATCCACCAGGCATCTAGAGTATTAGGTTCATAGAAATGGAGTAACGCCTTAAGCCAAATGACATGATGTAGACAAAGTAAATCCAACCAATATAAATAGATCCCGTCATTTCCCCCTTAATGGCAACAATACAAATACGTGTCTTGTCCCCTTGTGTCACTGAGATACAAATCACCACAAGATTGAACCATTACAAAGCACGTCTCCCATTGCAAGATAAATCAATCTAGTTGCCCAAACAAAACAGATAGATTGAAGAGAAATACAAGGCTATAACAATCATACATAAAAGAATTAAGATAAGACTCAATTAATATTCATGAATAATCTGATCATAAACCCACAATTCATCAGATCCCAACAAACACACCGTAAAAGAAGATTACATCGAATAGACCTCCAAGAACATCAACGAGAACATTGTATTGAAGTTCAAAGAGAGAGAAGAAGTCATCTAGCTACTAGCCATGGACCCGTTGGTCTATGGTAAACTAGTCACACATCATCGAAAGGGCGGCATGGTTGATGTAGAAGCCCTCCGCGATCGATTCTCCTTCCGGCAGAGTACCGGAAAATACCACCAGATGGGATCTCCGAAGAACAGAAACTTGCGGCTGCTAAATAAGTATTTTGGGAGGCTCTTTGTTAGTTTCCCGATTTTAGAGAATTTATAGAGGTGGAATTAGGTCAGACAGACCCACGAGGGTCCACAAGGCATTATGGCATGCCTACCCCTTTGGCGCCCTATTGCCATGTCGTCTGCCAGTTTGCCTTTTGGTCTCCTCCCGAAGCTTCTAGGGTCTCTCTTGTCTAGAAAAAATTGTAAAAAAGTTTCGTAGATTTGGACTTCATTTGGTACTGATTTCCTGGAAAACCAAAAAGAGGCAAAAAGAAACAGCAACTAGCACCTGGCACTAGGTTAATTGGTTAGTCCCAAAAAGGATATATAATTACATATAAAAAATCCAAGATTGATACTATAATAGCATGGAACAATAAAAAAGTATAGATACATTGGAGACGTATCAGTGTTTGATCTATTCGTACCTGACACAAGGATTTGGGACATGAATCTTGTTAAATATTTGATACGTCTCCATATCTATATTTTTTGGTTATTTCATGTTATTATACTATCACTTTTGTATGCCTTATATGGCATCTTATATTATTTTTATGTACTAACCTATTAAGTTAGTGACTAATGCTAGTTCGTGTTTTTTGCATGTTTTTTGTTTCGCATAAAAACCATACCTACTAAAGTCCAAACACGATGCGATATTTTTTATGTACCGAGAAGGACCCTACAAGCTTCAGGGGAAACCAGAAGAGGGCCGAGGGTGGCACAAGCCACTAGGGCAGTCCCCAAAGGGGTGGACCCACCCCCTAGTGTGTGCGTCCCCTCGACAATCTTTTGACATAATTCCGATGCTGAAAATTCAAATAAATAGAGAAACCCCTAGAAAGAAACCTAGAACTTTTTCCTCGTCGCCGCAAGCCTCTGTTCCGAAGCGATCTTTTTTGGAGGCCTTCTCTGGCACCCTGCCGGAGGGGGAAGGCATCACGGAGGACATTCTGATCATCCTTGCTGCCTCCATGGTGATGCGTGAGTGGTTCAACCACGTGACTAAGGGTTTGTACCAGTAGCTATGTGTTTTATCTCTCTCTCGTTCTCGATTTGACATGATCTTGATGTATCATGAGCTTTGTTATTAAAGTTGGATCACACGATGTTCACCTCTCTCTCTTATTATGATGGTCAATTGAGTCTTGCTCTTTGAGGTTTGTTTATGTTGGATTGAATATTTTGTATTTGAGATCACTTGATGCATGCCTTGACTTGCGGATACATGTGGTGCCATTGGTGTGTTCTAGGTGACATAAAGGTTAATGATGTGTGTCATATGGTTTTGTCATAGTACGACCTCTAGAAATATTAATGAATCTTTGGGGGTAGTTCAGTAGACTGATTAGAAACATAACTTTGAGGTGGTTCACTACCTACACGATTTCATCCTACTTTCTCTGGTAGAAATAGATACTTTGGAGTATTATTTATTGTACTTTGAGAGATTTTAATGGGATTCAATTATGTTAATGTTGTTGAGAGATTGCACCAGCAAAAGTATGAACCCTAGCCCTTATTTCTAAGCATTGGGACAACATTTTACTTGCTTTTTCTTACTTGCTACCTTTCTATTTTAAATTGTTCGGATTATAAAAAATATATTTCTACCTTCCATATTACACATCTATCATCACCTCTTTGCCAAACGAGTGCACCTATCCAACTAATGATTGTATTGGGTGTGTTGGGGACCCAAGAGAATCTTTGTATTTCATTACTGGGTTGATTGAGAGAGAACCATCTTCATCCTACACCTCTGGCGGATTGATAAACCTTAGATCATCCACTTGAGGGAAATTTCATGTTGTCCTACAAAATTCCATGCTTGGAGGCCCAACAAAGTCTACAAGAATAAAATTCATAGTCAACATCAATATTTATTCTATTCATGCGATGTTGATGAGATTCTTAAGCTTCTTATTCATACTATTTTGTAGGTGGGTGGGTGATAACCCACAAGTATAGGGGATCACAAAAATTTTCAAGGGTAGAGTATTCAACCCAAATTTATAGATTCGACACAAGGGGAGCCAAAGAATATTTGAAGGTATTAGCAGCTAAGTTGTCAATTCAACCAAACCTGGAGATTAATTATCTGCAGCAACATGATCAGTAGAAAAGTAGTATGATAGTTTTGATAGTAGTGACATCATCAATAGTAATGGTAACAGTGATAGCAATAGTTTTATAGCAAGTGCAATAGTAACGATAGGAGTAGTAACTTAGCAAGAACAATATAAGATAAATTTGTAGGCATTGGATTAGTAATTTTTTGGATGATATTCATCATGTGACATTCATAACCTAGGGCGATACGGCACTAGCTCCAGTTCATAAATATAATGTAGGCATGTATTCCGTAAATAGTCATACGTGCTTATGGAAAGAACTTGCATGACATTTTTTGTCCTATCCTCCCGTGGCAGCGGGGTCCAATTGGAAACTAAGTGATATTAAGGCCTCCTTTTAATAGAGAACCGGAACAAAGCATTAACACACGGTGAATACATGAACTCCTCAAACTACGCTCATCACCGGGAGTGGTCCCGACTATTGTCACTCCGGGGATGTCGGATCATAACACGTAGTAGGTGAATATAACTTGCAAGATCGGATATAGAACATGCATATAATGGTGATAACATAAACGGTTCAGATCTAAAATCATGGCACCCAGGCCCAAAGTGACAAGCATTAAGCATGGCAAAGTCATAGCAACATCAATCTCAGAACATATTGGGAACTAGGGATCAACCCCTAACAAAACTAACTAGATTACATGATGAATCTCATCCAACTCCTCACCTACCAGTGAGCCTATGAAGGAATTACTTACTCCCAGTGGGGAGCATCATGGAATTGGCGATGGAGAAGAGTTGGTGATGATGAAGAATGAAGATCCCCCTCTCCGGAGCCCCAAACGGACTCCAGATCTGTCCTCCCGATGAAGAACAAGAGTTGACGACGACTCCATCTCGTGGCTCGCGATAATTCATTCTCCTTGATTTTTTTCTAGAAAAATAAAATTTTATAGCATCATACTTAGGGTATGCGGGGCCACCAGGGGGGGACAACTCACCTGGGCGCGCAGGAGGGAGGCGCGCCCTGGTGGGTTGTGCCCACCTAGGTGCCCCCCTCTGGTGGATCTTGGCTCTAGACATTCTCTTTATTGATATAAAAAATCCTCACAAAGTTTCATTCCATTCCGAGAACTTTTATTTCTGCACAAAAACAACACCATGGTAGTTCTGTTGAAAACAACGCCATTTCAGGGTTAGTTTCATTCAAATCATGCAAATTAGAGTCCAAAACAAGAGGAAAAGTAGATACGTTGGAGACGTATCAACTCCCCCAAGCTTAAACCTTTGCTTGTCCTCAAGCAATTCAGTTGATAAACCGAAAGTGAAAAAGAAAAATGTTTATGAACTCTTTTGCTCTTGTTTACATAAATAAGCTTAAACATCACCCAGGTTTTTAGCCAACATTATAACTAACCATGCCGACAATAACTCTTAAAGATTATATTAACGCATATCAATAACATAATTAGCTAGCGAGCAATAATAAGATATCTCAAACAGCAACATGTTGTCAAAACAACCATGATATAATATGACAATAGTGGTATCTCGCTAGCCCTTTCTGAGACCACAAAACATAAATGCAGAGCACCTCCAAAGTTCATGCTGCGACTAAACATTGTAATTCATGGTAGAAAAGATCCATTCATGATGCACCCAACATTAGCTACACACAATGCATCAGCATGATAGTAGTGCTCTCAGGTTTTGGTGCTTAATTTAGAAGGTGATGACACAACATAAAAGTAAATAGATAGTCCCTTCGCAGAGGGAAGCATTGATTTGCAGAGGTGCCAGAGCTCAAATTTTAAAACAAAGGTAAATGATATTTTGAGACATGCACCCTTCTTGTTCACTTCACTACCATCAGTTATCAATATCTTCCATGCTAAGCACGCTAGTGGTGGTTCCCAAGCGATAAAAGTAAAGGTTTTGACTCCATTGGGAGTTTTTGTTTGATTATTTGTAAGCTTTTTCTGTTTGCAATTTGGGACTGGGCATACCTATTACCACCCTTTTCTCGTGCGATGGCGAGTGAATAAACACTCAACCTGAGAATAACCTGCTTAGCATGGAAGATACTGACCACCTCCTACCGTTCCATGAACGATCCAGGCACACAAAAAAGGATATTTATTAGAAGTTTTTTAGAGGTGGCACATGAAAATTTACTTAGGACGGCAGGGAAATACCGCATATAGGTAGGTATGGTGGAGTCATCTAGAATAACTCGGGTTCAAGGTTTTTGATGTACAAGCAGAATCCCACTTAGTACAGGCGAAGGCTACCAATTAGACTGATAAGTGGCCAGCTAGAGAGCAACAACGGTCATGAACATGCATTATGTATAAGTAACATTGGATACTAGCATGAGTAGGATATGAACACCACGAACATAAATATCATAGAGGCTATGTTGGTGTTGATTCAACTACATGCATGAACATGTGCCAAGTCAAGCCACTCGAACATTCAGAGGAGGATACCATATCATCATACTACATCACAATCATTTTAACGCAATGTTGATATCCAAGATAAATCATTATCCACTCCTAGCTACTTATGCATGGCATGAGAAACTATAATCTCTAATTTTCATTGCAAACATATTTAATCATAATGGGTTGAATCATGGATACTAGGTTAAACATATTTACACAAACAGAACAAGTCGAGTTCATACCCGTTTCTCTCTGCCACAGCCAGTTCATCGAATATCGTCATTATTGACTTTCACTTGCACGACTGAACAATGTGAAAATAATAATAGTGCAAGAGTGCCGCGGACTAAGCTAGAATCTGCAAACATTTTATTCAACATGAGATCACAAGGTAAAATGAGCTCTTTGTTAGATCAACAATAATGCATATGAGAGCCACTCAACATTTTCATCGTGGTCTTCTCCTCAGTAAGACTCGAATAAAAAGGAAAACAAACTCAGAGAAACACACCGAAATATTTTTGGAGTTTTTGGTTTTCTTGAACAAGCAAATAAAAGGGAAAAGCAAAATGAGAAAAACTATTTACATGAGAAAGCTCCCAACAAGCAAAAGAAGAACAAGGAAATCTTTTTGGGTTTTCTTTTTAGTGCAGCAGCTAAGCATGCAAAGAAAGTAAATTAACTACAACTAATTTTTTTTGGTCTTTCTAAGTTTTTTCAAGCATGCAAGAAGAAAGCGAGAAAATAAATTTAACATGGATGATACAATGAAAAAGCATGGACACCAACAACTAGAATGAAATGTGTGAACATGAATGTAATGTTGGTGAGAAACACATACTCCCCCAAGCTTAGGCTTTTGGCCTAACTTGGTAATCAATCAGTAGCCTGGATAGTATTCGGGGTGCTAAGGAGCGGGCATCCACGGATCCCACTGCTGAGGCTTCTCCTCTACTGCTGCCTGGTCGTTCCGGTGGGCAATGATATTTGCAAGCATAATACTATATCCGCCCCTGGCAATAGGATCAAACAAAGCAGGAGCAGGCAATGGAATAATATCACGAGTTCTCACACTAGAAACTAGGTTATATGGAATGGGGATGTTAGGAGAATCGATATGAGTAAACTGGTGGTGATCCATGGCCGCACGATCTAAGTAGACTTTGGTCAGAGGGTAATCATGAAGGCGTATCTCAATGTTAAAGTAAGTCGCCAAACGAGTAGCGTAAAAACCACCATGTATTTTTCCCTTGGACTTATTAATGTGAAGGCGATGAGCCACGATAGCTCCTAGGCTATAAGTGTTGTCGTCGTGAAGTGCACGACGCAAGACAGCAAGGTCTGCAGCGCTGAGCGCACCTACTTTTTCTCTAGCAAGCAAACACTTAGCAATAAATAAAGCAAAATAATGCAAGGCAGGAAAGTGTATGCTAGTGGCAGTGACACCGGACACCCCTCTCTCATCTCCCACTATAAGAGTGCGGTAAAAGGCATCAAAATCCGCAGGTCTGGGCTCAACTAAGCTCCCATCAGAAGGCATCATGCATGTCACAAAATTCAGTAAGTGGTATCTGACGGGTTCCAGCATATAAATTAAACTGCACCTCAGGAGGATTATTACTAGGAAGGAAATTAAAACTTTGAACAAAGGTGTTTGTGAGGAGATGATACTGTTCATTCAGCTGTGATACGTCTCCAACGTATCTATAATTTTTGATTGTTCCATGCTATTATATTATCCATCTAGGATGTTTTATATGCATTTATATGCTATTTTACATGATTTTTGGGACTAACCTATTAACCTAGAGCCCAGTGCCAGTTTCTGTTTTTTTTCTTGTTTTTGAGTATCGTGGAAAAGGAAAACCAAACGGAGTCCAATTGACCTAAAATTTCACGGAGATTATTTTTGGACCAGAAGAATCCCACGGAGTATCGGAGATGGGCCAGAAGAGTCCCGATGCATCCACGAGGGTGGGGGCACGCCCTACCCCCTGGGCGTGCACCCTACCTTGTGGCCGCCTCGGGGACCCCCTGACTTGTTCCCAACTCCAAAAACTCTTATATATACCCAAACTTCCAGAAAGAAACCTAGATCGGGAGTTCCGCCGCCGCAAGCCTTCGTAGCCACCAAAAACCAATCTAGACCCATTCTGGCACCCTGCTGGAGGGGGAATCTCTCTCTGGTGGCCATCTTCATCATCTCGGTGCTCTCCATGATGAGGAGGGAGTAGTTCACCCTCGGGTCTGAGGGTATGTACCAGTAGCTATGTGTTTGATCTCTCTCTTTCTTGTTCTTGATTCGGCATGATCTTGATGTATCGCGAGCTTTGCTATTATAGTTGGATCTTATGATGTTTCTCCCCCCTCTACTCTCTTGTAATGGATTGAGTTCTCCCTTTGAAGTTATCTTATCGGATTGAGTCTTTAAGGATTTGAGAACACTTGATGTATGTCTTGCATGTGCTTATCTGTGGTGACAATGGGATATTCACGTGATCCACTTGATGTATGTTTTGGTAATCAATTTGCAAGTTCCGTGACCTCATGAACTTATGCATAGGGGTTGGCACACGTTTTCTTCTAGACTCTCTGGTAGAAACTTTGGGGAACTCTTTGAAGTTCTTTGTGTTGGTTGAATAGATGAATATGATATTGTGTGATGCATATCGTATAATCATACCCACGGATACTTGAGGTGACATTGGAGTATCTAGGTGACATTAGGGTTTTGGTTGATTTGTGTCTTAAGGTGTTATTCTAGTACGAACTCTAGGATAGATCGAACGGAAAGAATAGCTTCGTGTTATTTTACCTCGGACTCTTGAATAGATCGATAGGATGAATAACTTTGAGGTGGTTTCATACCCTACAATAATCTCTTCATTTGTTCTCCGCTATTAGTGACTTTGGAGTGACTCTTTGTTGCATGTTGAGGGATAGTTATATGATCCAATTATTTTATTATTGCTGAGAGAACTTGCACTAGTGAAAGTATGAACTCTAGGCCTTGTTTCTTAGCATTGCAAATACCATTTACGCTCACTTTTACCACTTGTTACCTTGCTGTTTTTATATTTTCAGATAACAAAAACCTATATCTACCATCCATATTGCACTTATATCACCATCTCTTCACCGAACTAGTGCACCTATACAATTTACCATTGTATTGGGTGTGTTGGGGACACAAGAGACTCTTTGTTATTTGGTTGCAGGGTTGTTTGCGAGAGATCATCTTCATCCTATGCCTCCCACGGATTGATAAACCTTAGGTCATCCACTTGAGGGAAATTTTCTACTGTCCTACAAACCTCTGCACTTGGAGGCCCAACAACGTCTACAAGAAGAAGGTTGTGTAGTAGACATCAAGCACTTTTGTGGTGCCGTTGCCGGGGAGGTTAGTGCTTGAAGGTATATCTTTAGATCTTGCAATTGAATCTTTTAGTTTCTTGTTTTATCACTAGTTTCATCTATAAAATAAAACTACAAAAAATGGAATTAAGGTTGCCTCATATGCTTCATCTTTTTAATGTCTTTCGTGAAAATAAGGATTCCGATAATTGTGCCAAAGTGTTAGAAGAAGAATGTATTAATATGTTTGGCACAAAATCTTTGGATGATGAGCATGATTGCAATGTTGTTAGTATGAATTCTTTGAATATCCATGATGCTAATGGTATGCAAAGCCACAAGCTTTGGGATGCTATGTTTGATGAAGATGATATTTTTTGTCCCCCAAGTTTTGATGAGAATATTTGTTATGATGAAATCATGCCTCCTATTTATGATGATAATTGTAAAAGTGGATTTGGAGAGGTCATGACTTTATTTAGTAATGATTCCACTATTTCGGAAGAGGTTCCAATTGATCATGAGAACAAAGTTGCTATCTATGATGATTATTGTGATGGCATGTATGCTATAAAGAATAATGATAACCATGAAACTTGTCATCATGATTTTAATTTTCAATTGGATTATGCCTCACATGATAGTTATTTTGTTGAGTTTGCTCCCACTATTTTGAATGAGAAGAATTTTGCTTATGTTGGAGAGTAGTAAATTTTCTATGCTTATGAATCTTGAAAAGAATGCTTTATTGATGGTTATATTGTTGAATTCATTCCTGATGCTACTGAAATAATTATGAGAGAGGAACATATTCTTTTACATATTGCAATAATATCAAGTTTCCTCTCTATGTGTTGAATATCTTGAAGTTGTCCTTGTTTTACCTTCCTATGCAAGTTGATTCTTGTTCCCACAAGTTGTTTGCTCACAAAATCCCTATGCATAGTAAGTGGGTTAGGCTTAAATGTGCTAGTCATATTATTCATGATGCTCCCGTTATGTTTCAATTCTTATCTTTTATGCGACCATCATTCAAATCATCATGCCTAGCTAGGGGCGTTAAACGATAGCGCTTGTTGGGAGGCAACCCAATTTTATTTTTGTTCTTTGTTCTTTACTTTTTGTTTCTGTTTAGTAATAAATAATTTACCTATCCTCTATTATGATTGTGTTCTTTATGTTTTAATTAGTGTTTGTGCCAAGTAAAGCCTTTAGGATCTTCTTGGGTGATTATTGTTTGATCTTGCTGATAAAAACAGAAAGTATGCGCTCATGAAAATAATTTTCATTTTTTACCAGAGAGCGATAAAATACCAATTCCAACTGCAGTAGATCAATATACAAATTTCCTAGGACTTAAAAATTTCTCAGGATTTTTGGAGTTACAGAAGTATTCGAAACCTCCAGATTACTACAGACTGTTCTGTTTTTGACAGATTCTGTTTTCATTGTGTTGATTGCTTATTTTGATGAATCTATGAGTAGTATTGGAGTGTGTGAACCATAGAAAAGTTTTAATACAGTATATATATTACACCAATATAAATAAAGAATGAGTTCATGATAGTACCTAAGTGGTGATTTGCTTTCTTATACTAACGGAGCTTACGAGTTTTCTGTTGAGTTTTGTGTTGTGAAGTTTTCAAGTTTGGGGTAAAGATTCGATGGACTACGGAATAAGGAGTCAAAAGAGCCTAAGCTTGGGGATGCCCAAGGAAACCCAAGGTAATATTCAAGGACAACCACGAGCCTAAGCTTGGGGATGCCCCGTATGGCATCCCCTCTTTCGTATTCGTTCATCGGTAACTTTACTTGAGGCTATATTTTTATTCACCACATGATATGTGTTTTGCTTGGAGTGTCAAGTTATTTTCTTTTGTTTTGCTTGCTGTTTGAATAATATACCAGGATCTGAAATTCTTAAATGTTAGAGATTCTTCATATAGTTATATAATTATTCAACTACTCATTAATCTTCACTTATATCTTTCGGAATAGTTTGTCGTTTGCTCTAGTGCTTCACTTATATGTTTTTAGAGCACGGCGATGGTTTTATTTGAAGAAATAGATGAACGCTCATGCTTCACTTATATTATTTTGAGAGTCCTAAACAGCATGGTAATTTTCTTTGGTTATGAATTTAGTCCTAATATGATGGGCATCCAAGATGGGTATAATAAAAACTTACATATAAAGTGTGTTGAATACTATGAGAAGTTTGATACTTGATGATTGTTTTGAGATATGAGGATGGTAATATTAGAGTCATGCTAGTGAGTAGTTGTGAATTTGAGAGATACTTGTGTTAAAGTTTGTGATTCACGTAGCATGCACGTATGGTGAACCGTTATGTGATGAAGTCAGAGCATGATTTATTTTTTGATTGCCTTCCTTATGAGTGGCGGTCGGGGACGAGCGATGGTCTTTTCCTACCAATCTATCCCCCTAGGAGCATGCGCGTAGTACTTTGTTTCGATAACTAATAGATTTTGCAATAATTATGTGAGTTCTTTATGATTAATGTTGAGTCCATGGATTATACGCACTCTCACCCTTCCACCCTTGCTAGCCTCTCTAGTACCATGCAACTTTCGCCGGTGCCATAAACCCATCATTTACCTTACTCAAAACAGCCACCATACCTACCTATTATGGCATTTCCATAGCCATTCCGCAATATATTGCCATGCAACTTTCCAACGTTCCGTTTATTATGACACGCTTCATCATTGTCATATTGCTTTGCATGATCATGTATTTGACATCATATTTGTGGCAAAGCCACCGTTCATAATTCTTTCATACATGTCACTCATGAGTCATTGCACATCCCGGTACACCGCCTGAGGCATTCATATAGAGTCATATTTTGTTCTAAGTATCGAGTTGTAATTCTTGAGTTGTAAGTAAATAAAAGTGTGATGGTCATCATTATTAGAGCATTCTCCCATGTGAGGAAAGGATGACGGAGACTATGATTCCCCCAAAAGTCGGGATGAGACTCCGAATGAAAAATTAAAAAGAAGAGGCCATAAAAAAGGAGAAGGCCCCCAAAAAACAAAAAAAAACAAAATGAGAGAAAAAGAGAGAAGGGTTAATGCTACTATCGTTTTACCACACTTGTGCTTCAAAGTAGCACCGTGATATTCATGATAGAGAGTCTCCTATGTTGTCACTTTCATATACTAGTGGGAATCTTTCATTATAGAAGTTGGCATGTATATTCCAATGATGGGCTTCCTCAAATTGCCCTAGGTATTCGTGGGCAAGCGAGTTGGATGCACACCCAATTAGTTTCTTTTTGAGCTTTCATACACTTATATCTCTAGTGCATCCGTTGCATGGCAATCCCTACTCACTCACATTGATATCTATTGATGGGCATCTCCATAGCCTGTCGATACGCCTAGTTGATGTGAGACTATCTTCTCCTTTTTGTCTTCTCCACAACCACCATTCTATTCCACCTATAGTGCTATGTCCATGGCTCACGCTCATGTATTGCGTGAATATTGAAAAAGTTTGAGAACATCAAAAGTATGAAACTATTGCTTGGCTTGTCATCGGGGTTGTGCATGATGTAAATATTTTGTGTGATGAAGATAGATCATAGCCAGACTATATGATTTTGTAGAGATAGCTTTCTTTGGCCATGTTATTTTGAGAAGACATGATTACTTTGTTAGTATGCTTGAAGTATTATTATTTTTATGTCAATATTGAACTTTTGTCTTGAATCTTATGGATTTGAATATTCTTGCCACAATAAAGAAGATTACTTTGATGAATATGTTAGGTAGCATTCCACATCAAAAATTCTGTTTTTATCATTTACCTACTCGAGGACGAGCAGGAATTAAGCTTGGGGATGCTTGATACGTCTCCAACGTATCTATAATTTTTGATTGTTCCATGCTATTATATTATCCATCTAAGATGTGTTTATATGCATTTATATGCTATTTTATATGATTTTTGGGAGTAATCTATTAACCTAGAGCCCAGTGCCAGTTTCTGTTTTTTTCTTGTTTTTGAGTATCGCAGAAAAGGAAAACCAAACGGATTCCAATTGACCTAAAATTTCATGGAGATTATTTTTGGACCAGACGAAGCCCACGGAGTATCGGAGATGGGCCAGAAGAGTCCCGAGGCACCCACGAGGGTGGGGGCATGCCCTACCCCCCAGGTGTGCCCCCAACCTCGTGGCCTCCTCGAGGACCCCCCTGACTTGTTCCTGACTCCAACACCTCTTATATATACCCAAACTTCCAGAAAGAAACTATGACGCCCCCGATTTGACCATACACTAATCATACACGCAAATGTGTACGATCAAGATCAAGGACTCACGGGAAGATATCACAACACAACTCTAGACACAAATTAAAATAATACAAGCTTTATATTACAAGCCAGGGGCCTCGAGGGCTCGAATACATAGGCTCGAATACACAAGAGTCAGCGGAAGCAACATTATCTGAGTACAGACATGAGTTAAACAAGTTTGCCTTAAGAAGGCTAGCACAAAAACAACATCGATCGAAAAGGCAAGGCCTCCTGCCTGGAAGCCTCCTAACTACTCCAAGTCATCAGCGGTCTCCACGTGGTAGTAGGCACCCTCGGGGTAGCAGTAGTCATCAGTGGTGTCCTCTGGCTTCTGGGATCCGACATCTGGTCGCAACAATCGGCCATGGAGGAAAATAGGTAGCAAAGCAGCCATGAGTACTCATCCAAAGTACTCGCAAGACTTACATCAGATCTGAACTAAGTATGCCTCTATATCAAAGGAAAATGGTTGTATCTGTGGACAAAACTGCAGAATGCCAGAAAGAAGGGGAAAACCTAGCCTATCGAAGACTAGCATCTTCTGGAAACCACTATCTGCAACAACAGGAGGGAGTAGAGTAGCATAAATTAAGTAGTAGAAGTGTTATCAACCTCGGCCAGAGATCCTTTCTCGACTTCCTGCGAGAAAGCAATCCCAGAGCCATACTATCCATTTCTCATAACAATCCAATTCTCATCACAAGTATCCAGTTCTAGTTGTATCGATCAGGATACAACTCCAAGTGTCTGTTACCGTAGGACAGGCTATCGATAGGTGTTTTCTTCCCTGCAGGGGTGCACCAACTTACCCACCACGCTCGATTAACTCCCGCCGGACACACTTTCCTGGGTCATGCTCGGCCTCGGCCAAACAATACGCCGCAACCTGACCTAGGCTTAATAGAGAGGTCAGCACGCCGGACTAAGCCTATGCCCCCAGTGGTCATGGGCCATCTCCCCGGGAACTCCTACACATTGCGTACGCGGCCGGTGAGCAAACCTAGCTACCTCCTTCAAAAAGGCAGGTGCTTACCAGTCCAACCCAGCGCGCGCCACTTAGTCGCTGACGTCTATTAAACTTCGGCTGATGCATACGACGTAGAACGCCCATACTATGCCCATGTGATGGTTAGTGCCATCAGGCCAGAGGCCCCTCGGATCAAATATCCAAATCGTAGTGGATTAGAAGCACACGGTAACGAGCAGAGACTCACGAAAGATGTGACCCCGTCGCCCTGTCTCGAGTACTTGCGGCAAGGGCTAAGAATGCCCGGCCACGCCTCGTAAGTATCTGGCGGGCACGTTCCAGGTCAAACCGACTCCACATCACTCGCTATTAAGCTCGCGTGAGTACCTCTAAGGGCCGACCCGTCTTTAGTAACATGGTTCAGTTTAAAGTCATAGTAACCATAGTAACTGTGTGTCTAACACCAAGGGAAAAACTCGAGGAATCACCCCGGTGAATCCCACTCGATGTTATCATCAAGGTGAACGTAAGAGGATCCACCCTCGAGGTTCACATTTGATGGGTTGCACGACAAAGCCATAACGGAAGTGGTTAAGGAGGAAATCACCCTCGACAACCTCGACCATATAGCTACACTACAGAGATCTCATAAGGAGTGATGTAAGAGGTTCCACCCTCGGCACTCGATGGTAACTCTGCAGAGTCGTACAACTAGGGGGGGGGGAAGTGATGTGCGGTGTCGGGGCCTGGACGTTGATCACCTTGATCGAGTCATCGAACTTAAAGCGAGGCAACTGGGACAAGGTGGGGTCACTGATGGATCTCTAACCAACCTATACTAAGCAGTTTAGGATAAGTAGGTAAGGTATGAAAGTAGGTAACCAAAACATGCTATGCATTAGAGTAGGATCATACATAAAGCAGTAGCAGCTCTATTGCAAGCATGAGAGGGAAAGAAATGGGCGATATCGGAATGCTCAAGGGGGTTTGCTTGCCTGGTTGCTCTGGCAAGGAGGGGTCGTCGTTGATGTAGTCGTACTCAGAGGCATCAGCGTCGGTCTCGAGGTCTACCGGAGAGAAGAGGGGAAGAAACAATAAATACATAGCAACAAAGTGCATAACAGGACAATAGGCAGAGCTAGACGTGTTCTAACACGGCGCTACGTGATACCGGTGAAGGGGGTGAACATCCAGGAATGCTTTCCCGATGTTTGGCATTTTCAGACAGATGAAACGAAGGGGGAAAGTTGCATGTTCGCTATACTAGGGGTGTGTGGCAGACGAACGGAGGGCGTATCTGGATTCGTCTCGTCGTTCTGAGCAACTTTCACGTACAATTTTTTTCCATCCGAGCTACTGTTTATGTAATATCATTTTCTAAAGTTTTTATTAATTTTTGGAATTTAATTATTTATTTCAACATTATCCAGAATAGTGAATGATGACGTCAGCATGACATCATGGTGACGTCAGCAGTCAACTATGCAGTTGACTGGGTCAACTACTTGTGGGTCCTACATGTCATACACTCTTTAGTTTAATTAAGGTTTAGCTAATTAATTAATGTATGTTTAATTAAATTAACTAATTAATTAGATTAATTGAAACAGGATTAATTAACTTAATTAATTTACTAATTAATTAATTAACTAATTAATAATTTTATTAATTATGTTTTCATTTTCCTTTTTTTCTATCTTCGTTTTAGGGGTGTGGGGCCCATATGTCAGTGGCCCAGGGGCATCGGGCCCCACCCGGCAGTGGCCCAGGAGGCCGACCGGGGCGGGCGCGTGGTAAGGGGCGTGGGCGCTGGTCGGGGCTGACCGGAGCGCGGCAAGCAGAGCCACGGGGCGCCGGATCGGGGCGCCGACCGGCCGGGGCCGCGGTTGGCGGCGACGACGAGCGAACGGCAGGCGTGCGGTGCTGTCGGTGTTGGGGGGGGACGAGGTCAGTGGGCGCGTGTAGCGCGCAGCAAGGCTGAGCGGGAGGGGCGCGGGCTATGGGTGTGGCGCGGTCGGAGCTGAATCGAGCTCGGCTGGGTTCTATGGGCGAGCGGCACGGTGGCGATGCGGGGCAGGGGCATGGCACAGGGCGCAGGGCGCGCGCGAGGGTCTTCCGGTGCAGGCATGTGCGTTGGCGGTAGCGGGGCGCAGTAGCAGCAGCGCACGGCGAGCGGTGGAGACGAGCAAGGCGAGGCGGGCGGCGTGTGCACGCGATGGCATGACGAGCAGCAGGCGCAGCGATGGCGATGGCAAGCGTGGGCTGCGGAGCCGTGGCCCTGGGCAGCCGAGGCCCAGGCGGGCACGTAGGCGGACAGGGGAGGCCGTTGGAGGCCACGGCGGGCGCGGGCTAGGCGGGCGAAGGCGAGGCGCGCACGAGCAGGGAGACGGGGAAGGATGGATGGGACGCTCACGTGCGGTGCTGGGCAATGGCAGTGGGCTGTCGAGGAGGAGGACGGGGATGTGGTCAACGACGGAGAGGGGGAGGCGGTCCGGCGGCAAGGCGACAGCGTCGTCGGGGATCGGCTCGGGGCCGATCCAGATCGGGGGGGAAGCGGGCAAGGGAGTGGGGGTTGGGGTTACTGTGTGTGTGTGTGTGGGGGGGGCAGGCCATATAGGCCAGCGGCGGCGGCGTGGGCCGGCTGGCTGTGCTATTGGCTGGGCCGGTTGGCCCAGTGGGGGGGCGCGGTTTTGTTTTCTTTGATTTAAAATTTTATATCTAGCCTTTAACTTTTCTATTTATTAAATTTAGCCTCGGCTTTGTATTTTCTTTTTGTAGCAAATGAGTTTTGTTTTGAACAAAACTTGGCACATAACTCTAACACAATATAATGAGATGGAAACAAAAGTATGGAGTGAAAAGGAGACGTCTAACCATTTATAGAAATTGAAAATACCAATTTTAAATGCTGTTAGACCACTAATTAATTTCCAGGGGCACTCTGGGAATCCAAAAGAGGTTGTTCCCAACATGAAAAATATCCAAGGATTATTTGCCACACCTTGAACATTTTTATTTTGAAGGTTGACAAATTTAAATTTTGACTTTAGATTGGATTTGAATTTGAATGGTGATTTGGATCAAGTGAAGGTTAGCAATAGTAACATGATGACATGGCACCATTAACAGAGGATTACTGTAGCATGACACTGGGGGTGTTACAAATCTCCTCCACTACAAGAAATCTCGTCTCGAGAATTAAGTGGGAAGTAAAGAGTAACTTCGGGAGAACTAACCCTTATAGGAGGCTCCTCGTCGTTACCTGATTCATCATAAGAAATAATAGGAGGATATTGGGAAGTCTCTTCCCTTTCATTAGTATTCTCTTCATCTTCTATTTGTTTTCTTTTCTTTATGTAGTTGGCAATATAAGGATTTTCAATGCAATTCCCCACACAATACATATAAATTTTCTCTAGATCAAAGTGAAGAACTTTATCAAGGGCAAATTTTGGAATATCCTTAGTTATACGTTTAATTTCTTCATAACCCAAGAGCAAACTAAGTTCATTATGATGTGCAAGGAAAATCAAGTCATCACAATTTTTGGACACGATACGATCATGAAACAATTTGCATTGGGTACTAAAATGATCACGTTCATTGCAAAGTTCACAAGTAGGGCCAAGAAAGATTAAATTTTCAGCACATTCATCTAGCTCTTCTTGCAACAATTTAGTTTCTAAGTACTTATGTTTCTTGCGATATCTATCTTCCCTATTTGGTGTGTACTTACAAACCGAATGCACTCCACAAAAATTGACATTTTTATAGGAGACATTTTCATCATAACTAGTGCAATCATCATTAGTATCATGGATATTCCAAGAATTCGTACTAACAACATTGCAATCATGCTCATCATTCAAAGATTTAGTGCCAAACATTTTAATGCATTCTTCTTCTAACACTTCGGCACAATTTTCCTTTCCATCATGCTCACGAAAGATATTAAAAAGATGAAGCATATGAGATAAACTCAATTCCATTTTTATAGTTTTATTTTATGGACTAAACTAGTGATAAAACAAGAAACTAAACGACTCGATTGTAAGATCTAAAGATATACCTTCAAGCGCTAACCTCCCCAGCAACGGCACCAGAAAAGAGCTTGATGTATACTACACAACCTTCTTCTTGTAAACGTTGTTGGGCCTCCAAGTGCAGAGGTTTGTAGGACAGTAGCAAATTTCCCTCAAGTGGATGACCTAAGGTTTATCAATCCGTAGGAGGCGTCGGATGAAGATGGTCTCTCTCAACCAACCCTGCAACCAAATAACGAAGAGTCTCTTGTGTCCCCAACACACCCAATACAATGGTAAATTGTATAGGTGCACTAGTTCGGCGAAGAGATGGTGATACAAGTGCAATATGGATAGTCGATAATAGTTTTTGTAATCTGAAAATATAAAAACAGCAAGGTAACTAATGATAAAAGTGAGCGTAAATGGTATTGCAATGCGTTGAAACAAGGCCTAAGGTTCATACTTTCGCTAGTGCAAGTTCCCTCAACAATAATATCATAATTGGATCACATAACTATCCCTCAACATGCAACAAAGAGTCACTCCAAAGTCACTAATAGCGGAGAACGAACTAAGAGATTATGGTAGGGTACGAAACCACCTCAAAGTTATTCTTTCCAATCAATCCATTGGGCTATTCCTATAAGTGTCACAAACAGCCCTAGAGTTCGTACTAGAATAACACCTTAAGACACACATCAACCAAAACCCTAATGTCACCTAGATACTCCAATGTCACCTCAAGTATCCATGGGTATGATTATATGATATGCATAACACAATCTCAGATTCATCTATTCAACCAACACATAGGACCTCAAAGAGTGCCCCAAAGTTCTACCGGAGAATCACGACGAAAACGTGTGCCAACCCCTATGCATAGGTTCATGGGCGGAACCCGCAAGTTGATCACCAAAACATACATCAAGTGAATCACGTGATATCCCATTGTCACCACAGATATCCACGGCAAGACATACATCAAGTGTTCTCAAATATTTAAAGAATCAATCCGATAAGATTACTTCAAAGGGGAAACTCAATTCATTACAAGAGAGTAGAGGGGGAGGAGAAACATAAGATCCAACTATAATAGCAAAGCTCGTGATACATCAAGATCGTGCCAAATCAAGAACACGAGAGAGAGAGAGAGATCAAACACATAGCTACTGGTACATACCCTCAGCCCCGAGGGAGAACTACTCCCTCCTTGTCATGGAGAGCACCGGGATGATGAAGATGGCCACCGGAGAAGGATTCCCCCTCCGGCAGGGTGCCGGAATGGGTCTAGATTGGCTTTCGGTGGCTAGGGAGGCTTCTGGCGGCGAAACTCTCTATCTATTGCGCTCCCTGATGTTTTTAGGGTATATGGAGATATATAGGCGGAAGAAGTACGTCAGGGGGGCCCACGAGGGTGGAGGGCGCGCCCCCTGCCTCGTGGCCTCCTCGCAGGTCCCCCGACATGCACTCCAAGTCTTCTGGGCTTCTTTCCTTCCAAAAATGAGTTCCGTGAAGTTTCAGGTCAATTGGACTCCGTTTGATTTTTCTTTTCTTCGAAACCCTAAAACAAGGTAAAAACAGAAACTGGCACTAGGCTCTGGGTTAATAGGTTAGTCCCGAAAGATGATATAAAAGTGTATAATAAAGCCCATAAACATCCAAAACAGTAGATAATATAGCATGGAGCAATCAAAAATTATAGATACGTTGGAGATGTATCAGCCACCACCATAGAAAGAGAGAGATCAGATACACCCACCAGCTCATCGAGCATGAGAACACCTCGCCTCCTGAGGTTGTTCATCCACTGTACTAGTTCATCCTCAGCCCCCTCGAGGAAATCCACCACAAATCTGGAGTAGGGTATTACACCGCAAGGTGGCCCGAACCAGGATAAACAGTTGTGTTCCTTGGCACCTGGGTTCGTCAAGCTAGGCTGTGGAATCGTTGAGCCGGCAGATTGGAAAGAGGGAGTTCTTCGCACGCACCCTAGTGTTCGAACCTCTCAAGGGTCTGCGGAACTCCGAATCCGACATTTGGCGTGCCAAGTAGGGGTGCGTCGAAGCCTCTCTTCCGTCAATTGACTTGCCGCCGCTCCACCGTCTCCATAGCTGATGCTCGTCGAGCTCGTGCTGAGCCTCGAGCCGCTCTCGCCGCTCGCGTCGCCCAGACGGTGCCCGTCAGCGGGCCTCCCCGCCGTTCTCCATCACCTGCCGTCAATGCTGCCACCGGCCCGGCAGGGCACGAGCAGCAAGCTTTGTCGCTGCACCCCTCCGTGCGGTGGGACGGACGCACGGCCACCCCGTCGCTGACTCCGGCTGGCTAATCGACGCACACTCGTCATGGCCCGGCGAACGCGCAGGCTGCGTTGCTCATGGCGCGTGAGCTCCTGCGCTACCGACCAGTCGACGACCTCTACGAAGACTGGCTGTACCGCATCGCCGAGCAAGTCAGCGCGGCTGGGAGCTTGATATGTCTCCAACATATCTATAATTTATGAAGTATTCACGCCATGTTTACAATAGTTTTATATGATTTTGGTATGATTTTATTAGAACTAACCCGGACTGACGCTGTTTTGAGCAGAACTACTGTGGTGTTGTTTTTGTGCAGAAATAAAAGTTCTCAGAATGCGATGAAAATCAACGGAGAATTTTCCTAGAAAATATAAAAATACTGGAAGAAAAATCTACCAGAGGGGAGTCGCATGGCCCCCACAAGGGTGGGGGCGCGCCCACCCCCCTGGGCGCGCCCCTGTGCCTCGTGTACTACTCGTGGGGCCCCCTGACTTGTTCTCGATGCCAACCTCTCCTATAAATACCCAAACCTCCAGAAACTAACCTAGATCAGAAGTTCAGCCACCGCAAGCCTCTGTAGCCCCGAGAAATCAATCTAGGCCCTCTCTGGCACCCTGCCGGAGGGGGCCATCATCACCGGAGGCTATGGAGGAGGATCCTGGAGGGGCCATCATCACCATGAAGGCTAAGGACCAGAGGGAGAACCTCTCCCCATCTAGTCGGGAGGCCATGGAGGAGGAAGCACAAGGGGGAGAACCTCTCCTCCTCTCTCTCGGTAGCGCCGGAGTGCCACCGGGAGGGGAATCATCGCCGCGGTGATCGTCTTCATCAACATCACTATCATCATCACCATCCTCATCTCTTTTACGCGGTCCACTCTCACACACCCCGCTGTAATACCTACTTGAACATGGTGATTTATGCCACATATTATGATCAAAAAATGTGTTGCCATCCTATGATGTTTTGAGTAGATATCCTTTGTCTTTGGGTTGATTGATGATCCAGATTGGTACGAGTTGTATGTTTTATTACGGTGTTGTCCTATTGTGCCCTCCGTGTCGCGCAAGCGTGAGGAATTCCCGCTATAGTGTGTTGCAATACGTTCATGATTTGCTTATAGGGGGTCGTTGCATATGGGATAAAGAGGACTTGATGCTTTAATGCTATAGTTGGGTTTTACCTTAATGATCTTAGTAGTTGCAGATGTTTGCTAGAGTTCGAATCATAAGTGCATATGATCCAAGAAGAGAAAGTATGTTAGCTTATGCCTCTTCCTCATATGAATTTGCAATGACGACTACCGGTCTTGTTAACGATTCCCTAAGACAATTCCGCACACCGACCCATCATTATTCCACACTCGCTATTTATAATATTTAGTAATATATTCTAAATTTATAATAACAGCACCTACTTTTATGTTTTAGCTCTCTGATATCATGCAAAGTTATCCTCTTCATACCCACAACGTTGTTTTATTTCTCATTTCTAGTTGGAAGCAAATGTTCGGTGTATGTAGAGTCGTATCAGTGGCAGATAGGGCTTGAGAGAATATTGATCTTACATTTATCTCCTTGTGGGTTCGACACTCCATACTTATCACTTCCACCTTTGGGAATTGCTACGATGATTCCCTGCACTTGGGGATTATCAAGCTCTTTTCTAGCGCCGTTGCCAGGGAGCAATAGCGTGGGGTTGATATTCTCGTGTGTGCTTGTTTGCTTTCTTCACTAAGTAGATTTTGTTTTTCCTTTTTTTTCTGTTTAGTTGTGGGTGAAACATAAAAAAATACAAAAAAATTACTTGCCTCTCACACCTAAAAAGTTTTTCAATAAGAGAAGTGATTGGAATGTTATGCATTGGAGAAGTGACGGTCGACCTTGAACACTTGTGTTCATGCTCATGGAAACAATGTAAAACAATTCATGGAAGTTTCTCTGAAAATAATTATCCCCTTGTATATATCCATTGTATTATAAAAATAATGTGCCAAGCCTTGGTTTTAGGATGATTAGATTGGTTGTTTACTTTGTGCCGTACAAAAACAAAAACTTTAGCTATAGCGCATGATTTTATGTTTTTACTGGAAAGTCAAATGGGTCTGAAACATTTTGCATATTACTTATGTTCAAATTGTTTAAATTTTCATATTTTTTAGAATTCTTTTTTGTAGTTACAGAAGTTTACTAAACTTCCAGATTTCTACAGACTGTCCTGTTTTTGACAGATTCTGTTTTCTACGAGTTGTCCGCTTATTTTGATGAATCTATGGGTAGTATCGAGGGGTATGAACCATGGTGAAGTTGGAATACAATATATATAGTTCTAATATGAAAATGGAATGATTTTTCAATGGTACCTAAAGGTAGTGATTTGCTTTATTTACACTAACGGGTCTCACAAAGTTTTTGTCAAAGTTTTGTGTCGGTGAAGTGTTCGAAGATCGAGGAGCTATCAATATGAGAAGAATAAATAGAGGCAAGAGCTCAAGCTTGGGGATTCCAAAGGCACCCCAAGTAAATATTTCAAGGATACTCAAGCATCTAAGCTTGGGGATGCCCCGGTTGGCATCCCATCTTTCTTCTTCAACAATTATCGGTATACCTTGGTTTTTGTTTTGTTCACATAATTTGTGTCCTTTGTGTTTTTGTTTTTCCTATAAGAAATATGCCAGTATGAGATAGCCCTTTATTGATTTATATAATACTTCATGTGCTTCACTTATATCTTTTAAGTATGATCTTATAGAATTGCTCTTTGTGCTTCACTTAAATCTTTTGAGTATGGTTTTATAGAATGCTTCGTGTGCTTCACTTATATATTTTGAGCTTGGATATTGGTTAGTATATATTAATTATAGGATGCTCCATGAACTTCACTTATATCTTTTGGAGTATGAATAATACTATCATCTAAAGTGGATTTAGAAGAAGGTTGCTCCCACTATTCCGAATGAGAAGAATTTTGCATATGTGAAGACTAGTAAAATTTCTATGCTCATAGATCATGAAAAGAATGCTTTATGTGATGGTTATATTGTTTAACTCAATCATGATGCTACTGAAAATTATTATGAGGGAGGAATACATGCTTGTAGGAGTTGCACTAATATCAAGTTTCCTCTCTATGTGCTTAAAGTTTTGAAGTTATACTTGTTTTGCCTTCCTATTCTTGTTCCCATAAATTGTGTGCTCACAAAATCCCTAGGCATAGTAAGTGGGTTAGATTTAAATATGCTAGTCATATTCTTCATGATGCTCTCTTTATGTTTCAATTCTTATCTTTTATGTGAGCATCATTGAAATCATCATGCCTAGCTAAAAGGCATTAAAGAAAAGCGCTTGTTGGGAGACAACCCAATATTTACCCTTACTGTTTTTGTATGTTATCATGATTAAGCTACTGTATTAATTATGTATTATAGCTTTTGTTTCAATAAAGTTCCAAGTAAGACCTTTGGGAAGACTTGGGTGAAAGTTAATGTGATCTTGCTGTAAAAAACAGAAACTTTGCGCTCACGAGATTAGCTGCCATTTTTTTTTACAGAAAAGCGCGATTGAGTTGATTCTTTTTTCAGAAGATTAATAGGAAAATTCTCACATCCACCAATTTATTTAATAATTTTTGGAGTAGAATAAGTATGGTTGGTGTTTAGATCATTACAGACTATTCTGTTTGTGACAGATTCTGTTTTCATTGCATAGTTTGCTAGTTTTCTAGTTTCTATGGCTTATATTTCTCAATATAAATTGTAGAAATGATATGGCATAGTAGGAATTGTGTGAGAAAAATTATGAACATAGTACAAAAGTGAATGGTTTACTCTTTATCATACTAACCTATCTCACGAAGTTCCGTTAAGTTTTGTGTGATTGAAGTTTTCAAGCTTTGGGTGAGATATCGATATGAGGAGAATAAGGAGTGGAAAGAACCTAATCTTGGGGATGCCCAAGGAACCCCAAGGTAATATTCAAGGAAGACTCAAGCACCTAAGCTTGGGGATGCGCCGGAAGGCATCCCCTCTTACGTCTTCAAAACTATCATGCTATGTGTTTTACTTGGAGCGTATTTTAAACATCTCTTTTACGCGGTCCACTCTCCCGCACCCCACTGTAATCCCTACTTGAACATGGTGCTTTATGCCACATATTATGATCAAATGATGTGTTGCCATCCTATGATGTTTTGAGTAGATATCCTTTGTCTTTGGGTTGATTGATGATCTAGATTGGTACGAGTTGTATGTTTTATTTTGGTGTTGTCCTATTGTGCCCTCCATGTCACGCAAGCGTGAGGGATTCTCGTTGTAGGGTGTCGCAATACGTTCATGATTCTCTTATAGTGGGTTGCTTGAGTGACAGAGGCATAAACCCGAGTAAGGGGTTGTTGCGTATGGGATAAAAGGGACTCGATGCTTTAATGCTATGGTTGGGTTTTACCTTAATGATCTTTAGTAGTTACATATGCTTGCCAAAGTTCCAATCATAAGTGCATATGATCCAAGAAGAGAAAGTATGTTAGCTTATGCCTCTCCCTCATACGAAATTGCAATGATGACTACGGGTCTTGTTAACAATTGCCTAAGACAATTCCGCACACCGACCCATCATTATTCCACACTCGCTATTTATAATATTTAGTATTATATTCTAACTTTTTTACAACAACACCTAATTTTATGTTTTAGCTCTCCGATATCATGCAAAGTTATCCTCTTCATACCGACAATGTAGTTTTATTTCTTGTTTCTAGTTGGAAGAAAACGTTCGGTGTACGTAGAGTCGTATCAGTGGCAGATAGGGCTTGAGAGAATATTGATCTTACCTTTAGCTCCTTGTGGGTTCGACACTCCATACTTATCACTTCCAACTTTGGGAATTGCTACGATGATTCCCTGCACTTGGGGATTATTAGGGCTCGCCTGCTCCGACCCTCTCGTTACCTCGCCCGCCGCCTGCTGCGGGCGTCGTAGCCCATGGAGCGCCTCTGACACCTCCCCGTCAGGACGTCGCCCTCGGTCCAAGACGCACGGCCCAATGGTGTGACCCACCACGCATGGCACCCGCACACAAAGAAGAAAGCTGTCAAGAGGTCCAACGGCCGCAAGAAGGTGCTCTAGCGCTCGCTCGACCACCTCCTCAAGACCGCGCGCTGCCTGCAGTGGAGGCGCGTGAGCACCAAGATCAGGCTCCACCTCCACGATGGGCTCCGGTGGCCATAGCGGGCTACCGCGCCTTCACCCCTGATCTACGCAACATCGTCTGGTTGGGCAAGTTCAAGCCCGGCCTGCCTCCACGCTACAACGGCACCCCTGACCCTGCGGAGTTCCTATAGCTCTACGAGCTGAGCATCGCGGTGGCCAGTGGTGATGAAAAGGTCATGGCGAACTGGTTCCCCATGGCCCTCAAGGATGGCGCTCGCTCGTGGCTCCTAAATCTGCCCGCAAGATCGATCTCCTCATGGGGCGAGATGCCCGAGCGTTTCATCGCCAACTTCCAGGGCACTCGCGACCGCTCGCCTGCCGCGGGTGACCTACGGCGCATCAAGCAGCAGACAGGGGAGATCCTGCAGAAGTACATCCAGCGCTTCAACAACATTCGCCTCAAGATCCCTAAGGTTTCAGACGAAGCCATCCTCTCGGCGTTCTCCGATGGCGTCCATGATGTCAAGATGAAGGAGGAGCTCGCCATCCACGAGGACTTGTGCACGGCTCTGGAGATGTTCAACATGGCTACCAAGTGCGCGGGAGCTGAGGAGGGGTGCCTCTCCCTCATCAAACTCCAAGTGGCCGACCAAGAAGACAAGAAGGGCAAGGCCAAGGACGTGAAGCACACGGGGGGCGTGCTTGCGGCTGAACCAGAGATGAAGCGCGGCTGGGACCACCCAGAGTCATCCTGTTGGGGAACGTAGTAATTTCAAAAAAAATTCCTATGCACACACAAGATCATGGTGATGCATAGCAACGAGAGGGGAGAGTGTTATCTACGTACCCTCGTAGACCGGAAGCGGAAGCGTTAGCACAACACGGTTGATGTAGTCGTACGTCTTCACGACCCGACCGATCAAGCACCGAAACTACGACACCTCTGAGTTCTAGCACACGTTTAGCTCGATGACGATCCCCGGACTCTGATCCAGCAAAAGTGTCGGGGAAGAGTTCCGTCAGCACGACGGCGTGGTGACGATCTTGATGTTCTACCGCCGCAGGGCTTCGCCTAAGCACCGCTACAATATTATCGAGGATTATGGTGGAGGGGGGCACCGCACACGGCTAAGAGAATGATAACGAAGATCAACTTGTGTGTCTAGAGGTGCCCCCCTGCCCCTGTATATAAAGGAGCAAGGGGGGAGGTCGGCCGGCCCTTGAGGCGCGCCAAGGAGGGGGGAGTCCTCCTCCTATTAGGAGTAGGAATCCCCTTTCCTAGTCCAACTAGGAAGAGGGAAGGGGGAAGGAAAGAGAGGGAGAGGGAGAGGGAAAGAGGGGCCGCGCCCCCCTCCCCTAGTCCAATTCGGACTCCCCATGGGAGGGGGCGCGCCACCTCCTGGGCTGCTGCCCTCTCTCTCCCCTCAGGCCCACTAAGGCCCAATACTTCCCCGGGGGGTTCTGGTAACCCTTCCGGCACTCCGGTTTTCTCTGAAATCACCCGAAACACTTCCGGTGTTCGAATATAGCCGTCCAATATATCGATCTTTATGTATCGACCATTTCGAGACTCCTCGTCATGTCCGTGATCATATCCGGGACTCAGAACAACCTTCGGTACATCAAAATATATAAACTCATAATGAAACTGTCATCGTAACGTTAAGCGTGCGGACCCTACGGGTTCGAGAACAATGTAGACATGACCGAGACACGTCTCCGGTCAATAACCAATAGCGGAACCTGGATGCTCATATTGTCTCCCACATATTCTACAAAGATCTTTTATCGGTCAGACCGCATAACAACATACGTTGTTCCCTTTGTCATCGGTATGTTACTTGCCCGAGATTTCATCGTCGGTATCTCAATACCTAGTTCAATCTCGTTACCGGCAAGTCTCTTTACTCGTTCCTTAATGCATCATCCCGCAACTAATTCATTAGTTTCAATGCTTGCAAGGCTTATAGTGATGTGCATTACCGAGTGGGCCCAGAGATACCTCTCCGACAATCGAAGTGACAAATTCTAATCTCGAAATACGCCAACCCAACAAGTACCTTCGGAGACACCTGGAGAGCACCTTTATAATCACCCAGTTACGTTGTGATGTTTGGTAGAACACAAAGTGTTCCTACGGTAAACGGGAGTTGCATAATCTCATAGTCATAGGAACATGTATAAGTCATGAAGAAAGCAATAGCAACAAACTAAACGATCAAGTGCTAAGCTAACGAAAAGGGTTAAGTTAATCACATCATTCTCCTAATGATGTGATACCGTTAATCAAATGACAACTCATGTCTATGGTTAGGAAACATAACCATCTTTGATCAACGAGCTAGTCAAGTAGAGGCATACTAGTGACACTATGTTTGTCTATGTATTCACACATGTATTATGTTTCCGGTTAATACAATTCTAGCATGAATAATAAACATTTATCATGATATAAGGAAATAAATAATAACTTTATTATTGCCTCTAGGGCATATTTCCTTCAGTCTCCCACTTGCACTAGGGTCAATAATCTAGATTACACAGTAATGATTCTAACACCCATGTAGCCTTGGTGCTGATCATGTTTTGCTCATGGAAGAGGCTTAGTTAGCGGGTCGGCAACATTCAGATCCGTATGTATCTTGCAAATTTCTATGTCTCCCACTTGGACTAAATCCCGAATGGAATTGAAGCATCTCTTGATGTTCTTGGTTCTCTTGTGAAATCTGGATTCCTTTGCCAAGGCAATTGCACCAGTATTGTCACAAAAGATTTTCATTGGACCCGATGCACTAGGTATGACACCTAGATCCGATATGAACTCCTTCATCCATACTCCTTCATTTGCTGCTTCTGAAGCAGCTATGTACTCTGCTTCACATGTAGATCCCGCCACGACGCTTTGTTTAGAACTGCACCAACTGACAGCTCCACCGTTCAGTAAAAACACGTATCCGGTTTGCGATTTAGAATCATCCGGATCACTGTCAAAGCTTGCATCAACGTAACCATTTACGTTGAGCTCTTTGTCACCTCCATATATGAGAAACATATCCTTAGTCCTTTTCAGGTATTTCAGGATGTTCTTGACCGCTATCCAGTGATCCACTCCTGGATTACTTTGGTACCTCCCTGCTAGACTTATAGCAAGGCACACATCAGGTCTGGTACACAACATTGCATACATGATAGAGCCTATGGCTGAAGCATAGGGAACATCTTTCATTTTCTCTCTATCTTCTGCGGTGGTCGGACATTGAGTCTTACTCAATTTCACACCTTGAAACACAGGCAAGAACCCTTTCTTTGCTTGATCCATTTTGAACTTCTTCAAAAACTTGTTAAGGTATGTGCTTTGTGAAAGTCCAATTAAGCGTCTTGATCTATCTCTATAGATCTTAATGCCCAATATGTAAGCAGCTTCACCGAGGTCTTTCATTGAAAAACTCTTATTCAATATGTAAGCAGCTTCACATGTATGCTATTCAAAAATTCTATATCATTTCCAATCAATAATATGTCATCCACATATAATATCAGAAATGCTACAGAGCTCCCACTCACTTTCTTTAAATACAGGCTTCTCCAAAAGTCTGTATAAAACCAAATGCTTTGATCACACTATCAAAGCGTTTATTCCAACTCCGAGAGGCTTGCACCAGTCCATAAATGGGTCGCTGGAGCTTGCACACTTTGTTAGCTCCCTTTGGATCGACAAAACCTTCTGGTTGCATCATATACAACTCTTCTTCCAGAAATCCATTCAAGAATGCAGTTTTGACATCCATTTGCCAAATTTCATAATCATAAAATGCGGCAATTGCTAACATGATTCAGACAGACTTAAGCATCGCTACGGGTGAGAAGGTCTCATCGTAGTCAATCTCTTGAACTTGTCAAAAACCTTTTGCAACAAGTCGAGCTTTATAGACAGTAACATTACCGTCAGCGTCAGTCTTCTTCTTGAAGATCCATTTATTCTCAATTGCTTGCCGATCATTGGGCAAGTCAACCAAAGTCCACACTTTGTTCTCATACATGGATCCCATCTCAGATTTCATGGCTTCAAGCCATTTTGCGGAATCCGGGCTCACCATCGCTTCTTCATAGTTCGTAGGTTCATCATGATCTAGTAGCATGACTTCCAGAACAGGATTACCGTACCACTCTGGTGCGGATCTTACTCTGGTTGATCTACAAGGTTTAGTAGTAACTTGTTCTGATGTTTCATGATCATCATCATTAGCTTCCTCACTAACTGGTGTAGGTGTCACAGAAACCGGGTTCTGTGATGTACTACTTTCCAATAAGGGAGTAGGTACAGTTACCTCATCAAGTTCTACTTTCCTCCCACTCACTTCTTTCGAGAGAAACTCCTTCTCTAGAAAAACTCCGAATTTAGCAACAAAAGTCTTGCCTTCGGATCTGTGATAGAAGGTGTACCCAACAGTCTCCTTTGGGTATCCTATGAAGTCACATTTCTCTGATTTGGGTTCGAGCTTATCAGGTTGAAGCTTTTTCACATAAGCATCGCAGCCCCAAACTTTCAGAAATGACAACTTTGGTTTCTTGCCAAACCACAGTTCATAAGGCGTCGTCTCAACGGATTTTGATGGTGTCCTATTTAACATGAATGCAGCCGTCTCTAAAGCATAACCCCAAAATGATTACGGTAAATCAGTAAGAGACATCATAGATCGCACCATATCTAATAAAGTACGATTACGATGTTCGGACACACCATTACACTGTGGTGTTCCGGGTGGCGTGAGTTGCGAAACTATTCCGCATTGTTTCAAATGTAGACCAAACTCGTAACTCAAATATTCTCCTCCATGATCAGATCGTAGAAACTTTATTTTCTTGTTACGATGATTTTCAACTTCACTCTGAAATTCTTTGAACTTTTCAAACGTTTCAGACTTATGTTTCATTAAGTAGATATACCCATATCTGCTTAAATCATCTGTGAAGGTGAGAAAATAACGATATCCGCCACGAGCCTCAACATTCATTGGACCACATACATCTGTATGTATGATTTCCAACAAATCCGTTGCTCTCTCCATAGTACCGGAGAACAGCGTTTTAGTTATCTTACCTATGAGGCATGGTTCGCAAGTACCAAGTGATTCATAATCAAGTGGTTCCAAAAGTCCATCAGTATGGAGTTTCTTCATGCGCTTTATACCGATATGACCTAAACGGCAATGCCACAAATAAGTTGCACTATCATTATCAACTCTACATCTTTTGATTTCAACATTATGAATATGTGTATCACTATTATCGAGATTCATCAAAAATAGACCACTCTTCAAGGGTGCATGACCATAAAAGATATTACTCATATAAATAGAACAACCATTATTCTCTGATTTAAATGAATAACCGTCTTGCATCAAACAAGATCCAGATATAATGTTCATGCTCAACGCTGGCACCAAATAACAATTATTTAGGTCTAATACTAATCCCGAAGGTAGATGTACATGTAGCGTGCCGACCGCGGTCATATCGACTTTGGAACCATTTCCCACGCGCATCGTCACCTCATCCTTAGCCAATCTTCGCTTGATTTGTAGCCCCTGTTTCGAGTTGCAAATGTTAGCAACAGAACCAGTATCAAATACCCAGGTGCTACTGCAAGCATTAGTAAGGTACACATCAATAACATGTATATCACATATACCTTTGTTCACTTTGCCATCCTTCTTATCCGCCAAATACTTGGGGCAGTTCCGCTTCCAGTGACTAGTCTGCTTGCAGTAGAAGCACTCGGTTTCAGGCTTAGGTCCAGACTTGGGTTTCTTCTCCTGAGCAGAAACTTTCTTGATGTTCTTCTTGAAGTTCCCCTTCTTCTTCCCCTTGCCCTTTTTCTTGAAACTAGTGGTCTTATTGACCATCAACACTTGATGCTCCTTCTTGATTTCTACCTCCGCGGCTTTTAGCATTGCGAAGAGCTCAGGAATAGTCTTATTCATCCCTTGAATATTATAGTTCATCACGAAGCTTTTGTAGCTTGGTGGCAGTGATTGAAGAACTCTGTCAATGACACTATCAACAGGAAGATTAACCCCTAGTTGAGTCAAGTGATTATGATACCCAGACATTTTGAGTATATGTTCACTGACAGAACTATTCTCCTCCATCTTGCAGCTATAGAACTTATTGGAGACTTCATATCTCTCAATCCGGGCATTTGCTTGAAATATTAACTTCAACTCCTGGACGATCTCATATGCTCCATGACGTTCAAAACGTTGTTGAAGACCCGGTTCTAAGCCGTAAAGCATGGCACACTGAACTATCGAGTAGTCATCAGCTTTGCTCTACTAGACGTTCATAACATCTGGTGTTGCTCCTGCAGCAGGCTTGGCACTTAGCGGTGCTTCCAGGAAGTAATTCTTCTGTGCAGCAATGAGGATAATCCTCAAGTTATGGACCCAGTCCGTGTAATTGCTACCATCATCTTTCAACTTTGCTTTCTCAAGGAACGCATTAAAATTCAACGGAAGAACAGCATGAGCCATCTATCTACAATCAAACATATACAAGCAAGATACTATCAGGTACTAAGTTCATGATAAATTTAAGTTCAATTAATCATATTACTTAAGAACTCCCACTTAGAAAGATATCCCTCTAATCCTCTAAGTGATCACGTGATCCAAATCAACTAAACCATGTCCGATCATCACGTGAGATGGAGTAGTATCAATGGTGAACATCAATATGTTGATCATATCTACTATATGATTCACGCTCGACCTTTCGGTCTCCGTGTTCCGAGGCCATATCTGTTATATGCTAGGCTCGTCAAGTTAAACCTGAGTATTCCGCGTGTGCAACTGTTTTGCACCCGTTGTATTTGAACGTAGAGCCTATCACACCCGATCATCACGTGGTGTCTCAGCACGAAGAACTTTCGCAATGGTGCATACTCAGGGAGAACACTTATACTTTGATAATTTAGTGAGGGATCATCTTATAATGCTACCGTCAATCAAAGCAAGATAAGATGCATAAAAGATAAACATCACATGCAATCAATATAAGTGATATGATATGGCCATCATCATCTTGTACTTGTGATCTCCATCTCCGAAGTACCGTCATGATCACCATCATCACTGGCGTGACACCTTGATCTCCATCGTAGCATCGTTGTCGTATCGCCAATCATATGCTTCCATGACTATCGCTACCGCTTAGTGATAAAGTAAAGCATTACAGCGCGATTGCATTGCATACAATAAAGCGACAACCATATGGCTCCTGCCAGTTGCCGATAACTCGGTTACAAAACATGATCATCTCATACAGTAAAATTTAGCATCATGTCTTGACCATATCACATCACAACATGCCCTGCAAAAACAAGTTAGACGTCCTCTACTTTGTTGTTGCAAGTTTTACGTGGCTGCTACGGGCTTAGCAAGAACCGTTCTTACCTACGCATCAAAACCACAACGATAGTTTGTCAAGTTGGTGCTATTTTAACCTTCGCAAGGACCGGGCGTAGCCACACTTGGTTCAACTAAAGTTGGAGAAACTGACACCCGCCAGCCACCTGTGTGCAAAGCACATCGGTAGAACGAGTCTCGCGTAAGCGTACGCGTAATGTCGGTCCGGGCCGCTTCATCCAACAATACCGCCGAACCAAAGTATGACATGCTGGTAAGCAGTATGACTTATATCGCCCACAACTCACTTGTGTTCTACTCGTGCACAACATCAACGCATAAAACCTAGGCTCGGATGCCACCGTTGGCGAACGTAGTAATTTCAAAAAAATTCCTACGCACACGCAAGATCATGGTGATGCATAGCAACAAGAGGGGAGAGTGTTATCTACGTACCCTCGTAGACCGGAAGCGGAAGCGTTAGCACAACGCGGTTGATGTAGTCGTACGTCTTCACGGCCCGACCGATCAAGCACCAAAACTACGGCACCTCTGAGTTCTAGCACACGTTTAGCTCAATGACGATCCCCGGACTCCGATCCAGCAAAATGTCGGAGAAGAGTTCCGTCAGCATGACGGCGTGGTGATGATCTTGATGTTCTACCGTCGCAGGGCTTCGCCTAAGCACCGCTACAATATTATCCAGGATTATGGTGGAGGGGGGCACCGCACATGGCTAAGTGAACGATCACGAAGATCAACTTGTGTGTCTAGAGGTGCCCCCCTGCCCCTGTATATAAAGGAGCAAGGGAGGGAGGCCGGCCGGCCCTTGAGGCGCGCCAAGGAGGGGGGAGTCCTCCTCCTAGTAGGAGTAGGACACCCCTTTCCTAGTCCAACTAGGAAGAGGGAAGGGGCAAGGAAAGAGAGGGAGAGGGAGAGGGAAAGAGGGGCCGCGCCCCCCTCCCCTAGTCCAATTCGGACTCCCCATGGGAGGGGGCGCGCCACCTCCTGGGCTGCTGCCCTCTCTCTCCCCTCAGGCCCACTAAGGCCCAATACTTCCCCGGGGGGTTCCGGTAACCCTTCCGGCACTCCGATTTTCTCCGAAATCACCCAAAACACTTCCGGTGTCTGAATATAGCCGTCCAATATATCAATCTTTATGTCTCGACCATTTCAAGACTCCTCGTCATGTCTGTGATCATATCCGGGACTCCGAACAACCTTCACATCAAAATATATAAACTCATAATGAAACTGTCATCGTAACGTTAAGCGTGCAGACTCTACGGGTTCGAGAACAATGTAGACATGACCGAGACACGTCTCCGGTCAATAACCAATAGCGGAACCTGGATGCTCATATTGGCTCCCACATATTCTACGAAGATCTTTTATCGGTCAGACCGCATAACAACATACGTTGTTCCCTTTGTCATCGGTATGTTACTTGCCCGAGATTTGATCGTCGGTATCTCAATACCTAGTTCAATCTCGTTACTGGCAAGTCTCTTTACTCGTTCCGTAATACATCATCCCGCAACTAATTCATTAGTTGCAATGCTTGCAAGGCTTATAGTGATGTGCATTACCGAGTGGGCCCAGAGATACCTCTCTGACAATCGGAGTGACAAATCCTAATCTCGAAATACGCCAACCCAACAAGCACCTTTGGAGACACCTGTAGAGCACCTTTATAATCACCCAATTACGTTGTGACGTTTGGTAGCACACAAAGTGTTCGTCCGGTAAACGGGAGTTGCATAATCTCATAGTCATAGGAACATGTATAAGTCATGAAGAAAGCAATAGCAACAAACTAAACTATCAAGTGCTAAGCTAACGAAAAGGGTCAAGTCAATCACATCATTCTCCTAATGATGTTATCCCGTTAATCAAATGACAACTCATGTCTATGGTTAGGAAACATAACCATCTTTGATCAACGAGCTAGTCAAGTAGAGGCATACTAGTGACACTATGTTTGTCTATGTATTCACACATGTATTATGTTTCCAGTTAATACAATTCTAGCATGAATAATAAACATTTATCATGATATAAGGAAATAAATAATAACTTTATTATTGCCTCTAGGGCATATTTCCTTCACATCCAAGGGCAGACGTCCATTCTGCGTCTTCCACAACATACACAGCCACAACACCAACGACTCTCAGGACCTCAGGGCCATCCGCGACGGGTGCATTGGTCGACGCCCCGAGCGCAACGACCGAGGCTATGGCCGTGGAGGAGGCAGAAGTGGAGGACGTTGGGACGACTGCGGTCCCCGCCAGGAGTGGCGCGACCCACCTCGTGAGGACCGCTGGCAAGGCCAGCCTCGCGAGTGCGCCTGGAAAGATCAGCCTTGTGAGGACCGTCCTTAGGGCAATGCCGTCCTCCCTTCGCTGCCACCAGCACCTAGAAGGAACGACGACCACCACCAGGACGAGGGGGCTAGCGGCTTTAAGGAGCCTCACGCCATCGCCTGCATCTTGGTTGGCGCTCAGGCCCCAGCCTCCCAGCGCATCTTCAAGTAGTTCGCTCGTGAGGTGAACGTGGCCCTCCCCAGGCTCGAGGCCACACGTCCGCTCAGGTGGTCCAAGTGCACCATCACCTTCAGCTCGTCTGACCAGCTCAAGTGCGCAATGATGGCCGGCACCCTCCCAATGCTTTGCTTGCCTGTCATCAGCAATGTCCTTGTCACCAAGACCCTCATTGATGGTGGTGCAGGACTCAATGTTCTTTCCATCGAGACGTTTGACCGCCTCCAAAGTGCCATATGATCAGCTGAAGCCCACTAAGCCCTTCTCAGGAGTGATCGACACCTCCACCACTCCAATAGGGCAGGTCTGCCTCCCTATCACCTTCGGCCAGCGTGACAACTACCGCACCGAGCTCATCGACTTTGATGTCGCCCACATCCGCCTTTCGTACAATGCCATCCTAGGGTATCTAGCCCTGGACAAGTTCATGACGGTGACCCACCATGGCTACAACGTCCTTAAGATGTCGGGGAACCACGGTGTCATCGCGATCGCCTGTGAGGAGAAGGATGTTGTGTGCTCTCTCAAGCGCGCCTACCAGGCTGCAGCAGTTGAAGACCCAGACCACGAAGGCACCATCTACCCTCCCGTGGTTGTCCCCAAGAAGAAGAAGTAGCTGCTTCGCCAAGAGCCTCAGGAGGGTGGAGTCTCCAGTGGCACCACCTCAGGACATGCACCCACGAATGGGGCGCCTCCCTCTCGCACATACGAAGGCGCGATTGGCGCCCTCCTCAGGCTGGGCTCAGGGGCTCTCTTCTGGAGGGCCTCTGACTTAGCCAACGTCACGAGGGAGGCGCTCGAGCACCACATGGAGGCATGCTTCATAACACACTTCCCTCGTGAGAGCACAAGGCACGGGGTGCCAGGTGCTCAGGATTTCATCACCAACACGACCGAGGAGCTTCAAGAGGCGAGAGCCATGCACGGTGAACGCCACCTACCACCTCACAGATGAGCTGCGCGTCTACGTCAACATCCCAGGGCTCAACAGAGCCGAATCCCAGGAGTGCTTATGGCCTTCGCGTGTTGGTCAGTGTGAGGGTCCACCTCACAGATACTTTCACATGCCTTTTGGCTTGCCAAACGCGGCTGTTACCTTCCAGCGTCACCTACGGAGCATCGTGGCAGCTCATGAGGCTAGGCACCACGCGGTCCTGGCGGAGATGGCGATGGTTCTTCATGAGCCTCCTGAGCTTCTAGAGCCTCCCGAGGTTCAGGAACCAGGCGGCTCATGAGGAGCAACCTCTTCAGCACACATCTTCAGCTACTTCGACATCTCTCTAGCAATGGTGCCAGGCGACATTTTCTGGTTTACTCTATTGGGGGCGCCCCTCGGGCTGCATTATCCCCAGACCGCGTGGGTCAGTCCCTGCGGCATGTATCTTTCTTGCATCTTCCAGTCATTCTGTTGGGGGCGCCCCACAGGCTACATCATCCCCAGGCCGCGTGGGCCTGTCTCTGCGGCATGTATCGTCCTTGCATTTATCCGAACTAGCCTTACCTCCCCTCATGAGTTGCTTTATTGTTATTATATGCCTGTCCGGTACTTCGATACCGTGAACGTTGTACGCCCTTGCAAACCCGCCCATGACCGCCTCATGATTAAGGACTGGCATGGCGTCTGTGCTCGGGTCCGTCCATGCAGCGTCGCTAAACCCAAGAGGCTGAGCTCTGGCTCGTGGGCCAGCTCCCGTGTACATCACCTCCCATGGCCCTTGGTGCCTTGTTCTCGCATGAGCTAATCGCGGGCGGACGAGCTAGGGCGCCGGTTGTCTTTCTTCAGGATTTTCGCATGAGAAGACTAGGCACGGCGTCTGGGCTCAGGTCCATCCCTGCAACGTTGATAGACCCAACGACTAAGCTCTGTCTGGAGGGACGGTCCCGTTCACGTCACCTCCTGTGGTCGTTGGTGTTTGGCCTTCTCATGTAATAACCTCAGGAGATTCATTCGGCGCAGGTTGTCTGGCCATCTCGCAGGGCCATCACAGCTGTCAAGAATCAAATTCAGGCGTAACCCGCCTTGAGGTAGGGCCTCGTAAGTCCCGCGCTGGCTCACGAGTGTCCAGACACACCTCGTCCAGCCCTGTCATGCAAGCCACTTGTTAGGGCGGGGCTGTACACACCCCGGGGGTTCCACTCAGCGGGAGCCCCACCCACAAGCCAGTTGAAGCACCGTGCCCCGTGCTGGCAGTCAGCACGGTCGAGGAGTGGCTATGCCCGTGCAAGTGCAGAAGCGCCATGCTCCGCGCTGGTGATAAACAATTGAGGGCGGCCCCCTGGCCGCATCAACCTCAGGGAGCCGCCAGGCTGAGTGTCCAGCCACATCCTAACACTTTCCCCTCGGCAGAGTCGCGCGAGGGGGCTGGGCACGAGGGCTATGCTCAGGTCACGCCTAGCGCACGCCACTCTACCAGGTCCCTCAGAACTGGTCGTCGCACCCCCCTCCCGAGTGGGACCTCGGTGAGGAAAGGTATGGAGGTCTATTTGTACATCAAGGGGGACTCCTGATCATCGTGACTCAGGAGCCTAACTGGTCACACAGCCCCTCACCCCTTGTTCTCGTACTGGTGATCTGGACGATCCAACGGCGGCTGAGGTATGCGCGGGGCCGGGCCCTGCCGACGCAGAATGCTAAGGCCTACTCTCGCATATCCTTCCCACATGTTGTTTGTACGTCAAGGGGGACGCCTGAGTATCGCGACTCAGGAGCCTAACTGGTCACGTAGCCCCTCACCCCTTGGTCTCATCATGGTGATCCAGATGACCCAACGGTGGCTGAGGTATGCGCGGTGTCGGGCCCTGCCGACGCAGAACATCAAGTAAGCAGGAGGGAAATCGCAAAATCCTAGCAAATTATTACAAGAAACGCCGTCTCTCAAAAACCACAGACACATAAAGTTTTAATGCCTCCATGAGGCCCAATGCATGTTGCAGGAAATAAAAATGTTGGGACGCGTTGCCAGCAAGCCTCTTCTTCAGCCCCGGGCGCTGCCATCGCACGCAAGGAGTGCCCTGTCGTCGACAACATCACCGTCACATGTACCTTCGGCTGTGGCTGTAGGTTCGGCGGTGCCGTCAGTCGGGGCGCGGGGTCGATTGCGAGGAACTTCTATAGCAGGGCCTCCACTTGGTCATTCACGGCTTCGGTGGCGGCGGTGCAGTGCTCCTCGTCGACAGGCTCAAGCAGGGCTCCAAAGTCGGTGCTAGGGTCACGAAGATGGAGGTGGCTGAAGACGCACATCATAGCCGAAGTGGAGAGCGCATGGGCTTCCCCCTCCACCATGGGGCCGACTCCATCAACAACACCCTCGAGCACCACGACAAGCTGGGGGAGCAGCTCAGCGGGGCCTTCGTTAGCAGTCACAAATGGCTCCTTCAACCCCCTCCCGTAGAGTTCCCGCAATGCCTTGCGGGACCTCTCCTCAAGAGAATCGAATGCGGCATGATCGTTGGCAAGGATTTTCGCCTTGCCCTCCAGCCGGACCTTCTCCTCCTCCACCTCCTTCTTCAGCTTCTCCAGGCGATCGCTCTCTGCGGCCTGCTCCTGCGCCGATTGCTCCAGCTCGGTGTCATGACCGGCGACCGCGTCTTCTCGAGCCATCAACTCCTCCTCTAGCGCCTCGCACTGACGGGCCTCGGCGGCACACTCACTGCGCAAGGTCTCCAACTCGGCCTCCACAACCTGGCATCGCTCCTTGGCAATCCCGGCAACCTTCAACTCCATGTCGCAGGCAGCCGCGGCCAGGCCGGCAACCTGTTCACCTCCTTGGAGGCCGCAACGGCATGGCTCCATGCCACCCTGACAGACGCATCGGACTGCAGCCATCCCGAGATCAGCTCCAGGCGCCCCGACGCTAGGCGACGGTCGGCGCCTTGGAGATCGTCGCGAAGTTGGGTCAGCACGGAAAGAACCTCCTCCAGAGCATCAGGAAAAGCAGAAGAATCATGGCCTAGCAGCATGATGGAAGGGGGAGGAGGCAACACCGGCACCAGGGTCAGCAAGTTAGCAGTAGCAGAGGAGGCTGGGGGCTCCGGAGCCCTCGGTGCCTCGTCAGGCGAGCTGAGGGCGGGCGTCTCTGGAGCTGGGTTGACTACAGAGACCACTTCCTCCTGAGGCTGGGCCCCCGAGTCTCGCAAGGATAACCCTGCCACTGAAGCACGAGGGCCATCAGCGCCCTTCTGTGCCGGGGGTGGTGCGGCCGTGGCAAGCTGCTGCTACGGGGACCACAATCATCTCCTTCTTCTTCTTCACCACCGGCGTCGGCCTAGCCCTTCCAAAGGGAGGCATCAAGATACTATAATAAGAGCAAAGAAGGAAGATCAGGGCAGAGCACTTACTGATCCACGGCAGTGTAATCTCTCACCCTCTTCAGAAGCACCATGCACATGGTCTTCGTAGGCCCCAGGGCCAGACAGGGGCGTGACGCCCAGGCCTGCGGCAGTGCCGGCCGGCGATGAGACGGAGGCACCACCTCAGGGGATCAGCGCCGACCGGCTCTTCTTCCGGACCCCCAGCTCCGGCTTCTTCAGTGGGGTGCCCCTGGGTCTCGTGGTGACTGAGGGAGTCCTGGATTAGGGGGAACTATGTCTGGCAGGACTAGGATGCGGATGACGAAGAAATTCGAGGCCCACCCACCACCCACTTAGTAGCCACTGTCGATGACTCAACCGACATGCTCGACTTCGACTCCGAAGACATCGACAGTATGGACGACGATGCGGGAGGCGAAGAGGAACCACCGCCCACAGGGCGTGGGACGTCCACCGCATCATATGCCGTATACATGGTGGACACACCAAAAGAAGACGATGGCGAGGAACGTAAGGACGCAACGAAGGCTTGTCCCCTCGAGAAGCAGTCAAAGCGGCGGCGTAAGCGCCGCCCCAAATCCTGCCTCGGTAGAAATAACGATCATACAGACCCAGCGTTGGAGCAGGGCAAACCATTGCCGGACCACGGCAATACGGAGAATCAAACCGAACAAACCAATTCTGTCAGAGATAATAGTCCGGATGACATAACGCCGGACAGGCACCCGGAGCAGCAGAATGCCTGTTAAAGGCTTGTTGCCACCGCGAGGAGTCTGAAAAAGCAGAAGCAAAGGCTCAAGGCTGCGCAAGACACACTCCAAATCAGATGGAGTAAAGTACTCAACACAGCAGCGAAGTATGGTGGTAATCACCCCACCAAGAGCTACTCGAAGCGGAAGTTGTACCCGAATTCGATGAGGAGGCCCTAGATCCCCCACAACCAAAAATCAAAATGGCCACCTGGCCAAATAGACGACCTCACGGCCAACATGGAGCGGCAAACAACGCCACTCACAAGCCAATATGCGATCCACACGAGGGCTGGCACCAAAAGGATGGCGCAACGAGATCCATCTACGGACCATGCAAGCGCGCCCCAGCATATGATGTAACACAACAAACATCAGAACAACGCAGTACACCCAGATAGAGGGGTGCCGCACACCCCCTATGTTTCACCGACGAGGTGCTGGACCATGAATTTCCAGAGGGATTCAAACCCGTAAACATAGAGGCATACGACGGAACAACAGACCCTGGGGTCTGGATTGAGGACTATATCCTCCATATACATATGGCTCGAGGAGATGATCTCCACGCCATCAAGTACTTACCCCTCAAGCTCAAAGGGCCAGCTCGGCACTGGCTTAAAAGCCTCGCCAAAAACTCCATTAGAAGCTGGGAAGAGCTCGAAGACGCTTTTCGGGGAAATTTTCAAGGGACTTATGTCTGACCCCCAGATGCGGACGATTTGAGTCATATAACTCAACAGCCCGGAGAGTCAGCCCGAAAGCTTTGGAACAGGATTCTTACTAAGAAGAACCAAATAGTTGACTGCCCGGACGCCGAAGCCTTGGAAGCTTTTAAGCATAGCATCCGCGACGAATGGCTTGCCAGACACCTCGGCCAAGAAAAGCCGAGAACAATGGCAGCATTAACAAGCCTCATGACCCGCTTTTGCGCGGGTGAGGATAGCTAGTTAGCCCGATGCAGCACCAGTGACCCAAATACATCCGAAGACAGGGATGGAAACGGGAAATCCCGACGCAGCAAAAATAAGCGTCGGAATAAAGAAGACAGCCCGAAGAGCACAGTGGTAAACGCCGGATTCAGAAGCTCTCGTCCAGGTCAGCAAAAGCCGCCCTCTAAAGGAAGCAGAGACGAACTGTCCAACCTAAACAAAATTCTGGACCAAATATGTCAGATCCATAGCACCCCTGGTAAACCCGCTAATCATACCCACAGAGAATGTTGGGTCTTCAAGCAGTCCGGCAAGCTCAACGCCATACACAAGGGGGAGGATACACCAAGCGAAGACGAGGATGAGCCTCTCAAGAAAGACACTGGGGAACAAAAGAAATTTCCACGAGAAGTCAAAACAGTAAACGTGTTACACGTGATCAAGGGGAGAAACAAAGCGGCACTCCCAGAGAAATATGCCCAAGGGCCTGTCACCGCGGAGTCCTGCCACTGGTCGTCTCAACCCATCACTTTCGACCATCGGGATTACTCAGCAAGTATCCGGCGTGCAGGATAGGCTACCTTGGTATTAGACCCAATAATTGACGGATACCTCTTCACACGAGTCCTGATGGACGGTGGCAGCAGTTTAAACCTGATATACCAGGATACAATCCGCGAAATGGGGATAGACCCAACGAAAATTTGCCATAGCAACACTACCTTTAAAGGAGTAACGCCAGGCCCAGGGGCTCACTGCACGGGCTCCCTGCTACTAAAGGTTATATTTGGCTTCCCCGATAACTCCCTAGAGAACATTTAACCTTCCACATTGCTCCGTTCCAATGCGGTTATCAAGCACTACTTGGACGCGAAGCTTTTGCTCGCTTTAATGCAATACTGCATTACGCTTCCCTCACGCTCAAGATGCTCGGTCCACATGGCATCATTACAGTGAACGGAAGTATTAAGCAATCTTTGCGCACCGAAGAGAATGCGACTGCCTTGGCAGCCGCACACTAAAAACGGCCTCACCAACTAAAGCATTTGATAGGTCGTCAAGACCACAGACGCGGTTAGACGAGTCCGGCGCTGCTATATGTAATTCGTATCGGATTGATGGCCACACCCCTATTACAAATACAAGGGGCTGAACGCGCGCAGACAAGGGGCAATTTCTACTCATTTCTAGTTATACATGGTTTCTCTAAAAACTATCTTTTTGCACGACAACTTTTTCACCTAAGTTCCTCTCTTTTACAGATGATCATCGTGCTACACCCTTCCAGGATACAGAACAACGGAGACACAGGCACAGACGTGCAGCAGGGACCCGCTCCAAGGATTCTTTTTAGATTAAGACCCTGCATAAACCTTTTTTACTGTCTCTTGTTGATACACATCCCTCGATTTCTCAGTACAATTGAGAAGGATGCTGACAACTTGGCATGTGGCCACATCAGAGTAATGCATGTACCTAGACACAAGGGGCTTCTTACAAACGGCACTATTTAGGCCCGGTTTATACCATAAAGACCTAATACCTTAGGGAGTGTTCGGCGTCGCGAGTTTGGCCTTATATGCATCAGCTCCGAATCATTATCTTTGGTCAAAATGTTGGGTTTTCCCGGCTCCTTTGTTTTGGTGCCTTACGTTCCGCTTTATCGGCTAAGGCAGCACCAGGAGAACTACTGCAATTGTGCCCTGGTTCATCCGGACGAGCACCTCAGTAGAGAAAGGCGAAAACTGACTGTCATGATATAGCGTGAGACTGGTCAACCACTCGATGACCTATCAGAATGTTAGAATTCCTCCGCCGTAATGAAGGGCCGTTTTCCGGCCAGGCATGTACGCACCCCGAGATCGGGAGAGTGCGGAGCCACCAGGGGCTATCTAGTAGCCCCACTGTCAAACTCCTATGGCTAAGTGAAAGTGTTAAAGCATTATAGTCTGGTTGCCTCGTTTGCTGCGCTATCACCTACTTAATAGGACCAAGACGTTGGGTTAAGTGTGAACACGCATTTTTTGCGAGCACCTCCGCATTATATGCGTGGGGGTTGAAGCCAACGACTGTAATCTTTCAGGTTATATACATATATACATAAACGGCCGCACAGGAGGCATCACATTACTTTCCGGCAAAAGTATAAATACAGCCTTACTATATTTCATAAAAACATTGTGTTTACAATGGGAATACATGTCATTCAAACATAATATTCTTCGATCACCAGGACTCTATCAAACGAGCACCCTCAAGAACCTCTTCAAAATAGTGCTCGGCAGCTACTCGGCCCATGGTCGAACCTTGTGCCGCAATAGTGGTAGCATCCATCTCCGCCTAGTATGCCTTGACACGGGCAAAGGCCATCCGCGAGCCTTCTATGCACGTCGACCTCTTCATCGGGTTGATGCGCAGCACCGCGCCAAGGAACTGCTGCACTAAGCTGAAATAGTTGTTCGGCTTCGGCTTCTCCGACCACAACTAATCTACAACAGACCTCATGGCGAGTCCGGACAACCTATTAAGTTCGGCCCATTCGGCTAGCTTATCAGTCAAGGGAAGCGGACGCTCTGGAACGTTGAATTGCGACCAGAATAGCTTGTCCACTTCACGACCTGATTGATCTTGGAAGTATTCGACCGCATCGACAGCGCTCCCTGCCAAGTCCATATATGCGTCTGCCGACCTCCACAGCCGATCCAGAGGGGCATAACGTGGAACTCTGAACTTCCTCCGCAGCAGAAAGGGCTTCCCAGCCGCAATATCCCCGGCTTCGCGCAGCTCCTCCTTCTTTGCCCTCATAGCAGAGCAACTGTCTTTGGTCGCCATAGTGGCCTTCTCCAGGTCCGCTGCCTTCACTCGGTTCTCCTCTTCAAGGAACTGGCAACGGTCCGAAGTGCCTTTTAATTCTACGGCCATCTTGGCCATATTTTCTTTGCTTTCACAATGGGTGGCCTTCTCGGCTTTTAACTCCTCGGCCTCCTTCAAAGCAGCCGCAATACTAACCCTCGCTTGTTCCTTGGCTCGAGCGAGCTCGGCCCAAAGGGTCTCCACGGTGGCAGCTTCGTCTGCAGTCACAACATATTAAAGATACTGGCATCATGCTGCTCTTATTGTGTGACATTCACCAAAAAACATTACTTACCCTGTGATTCGTCAAGCCGCTTGTTAACAAGCTCGATGTCGGCGTCTGCCGCATCCAGTTGCCGTTTTAATTCGGCAAACTCACTAGTCCGGCTAGCCACCGGAGCTTCCACCACCTGCACATAAAGGCAGTATGGTTATTGCCTGGGACTATGATCCTCTGTTCACCGCCGTTCTCGACGACAACTAGAGTCTTAGGGGCTACTATCTACACAGGGCACACCTAACGTGTGCGGTACTATCACATATTATCTCACGTACCTCAAAGCCTGTCAGTAGACTCATAAAGGCTTCATGTAATACGCTTTCTGCGGATGAAATTCTTTCCATCATCGTACCCATCATCATACGGTGTTCTTCTGAGATGGCCGCTCGCCCCAACAGCTCCCTCAGAACGTCCGACCGCATACCAGACGACGCCAGACTCTTTTGTTTGCTCTCTTCGAGAGCCGGATGCTGGGGACTTCGGGGGTCTATGGGATTATCTTCTGGCCTCACCAGATCCGGAGAGGCCCTCCGTGACGACACTTCGGGGTCTCCTGCTTCTTGAGCGGAGGAGTCCGGGGGAGGCGTTTCGCTCTCCATCATCTCTGGAAGAAGATCCCCCAAAGACGAGCTCAGCTGAGAAGGGCTAAGACCTGAACTGCAAGATATATGCGGCAGTTAGCTTCTCAGAAGAAAGATAGTATACCTTCGCTATTAAAGTATTTTTTGGATCACTTACGACTCATTGGAGGGCTGATCCCGCCGCGGACTTTGTGCGGCAAGAGCACCCCCCGAGGCAGGACCCTCTGTTGGAGACTTCTTCTCCCGTTTGGAGGCCTCGGCTTCCGGATCCTCGGAAGCAGTCCTCTTCCTCCCCCGGTTATCCTCCTTTATGGAGGCGCTCATTCCCTCAGTTGGAACTGGCAGCGATGGGGGCCCGCTTCCGACCATATTATTCCCCCATGTATCTTCCTTCGAGGGCTCCGGGAAAGGTGCGAGCTCGAGCATCTTTTCCAATACTGGATTTTCCAAACCCTCAGGGAGGGGGGCCGAACACCGAATCATCTTCGCCTTTGTTAGCCAGTCCTGGTCAAAGAGCGATCTCTCAAAAATAACTTCATGATGAATAAAAGACGGTGTGTTCGGCTAGAGGATTTCTTACTTGTTTGGCGGCGCGGTTACTGCTCAGGCCCACGTCCTCGGTAGTATCCAGACACTCTATTTGAGGTCCGAAGAATGACTTGTACATCTCCTCGTGCGTCAAGCCGAGGAAACTTTGAATGGCACGCGGTCCTTCTGGGTTGAACTCCCACAAGCGAAGGGGCCGGCGTTTGCAAGGCTGGACTCGACGAACCAGCATAACTTGCATTACCACAACCAAATTAAAATCTCCCTCGAAGAGATCTTGAATGCGGCTTTGCAGTATAGGCACATCCTTGGCTAGACCCCAGCCCAGACCTCTACTAATCCATGACATTAGTTGTGGTGGGGGGATCGAGCGGAAAGCGGGGGCAGCCGCCCACTTGGCACTCCTGGGAGCCGTGACGTAAAACCACTCTCGTTGCCATAATTCGGACACCTTTGGAAAGGAACCTTTCGGCCATGGAGCTCCTGCCATCTTGCCTATTGACACGCCTCCACACGCTACATGTTGCCCCTCGATCATCTTCGGCTTCACTTCAAAGGTCTTGAGCCACATGCCGAAGTGAGGGGTAATGCGGAGGAAGGCCTCACACACGACAATAAATGTCGAGATGTGGAGAAAGGAGTCCGGAGCTAGATCGTGGAAATCTAGCCCGTAATAGAACATCAAACCCCTGACGAAGGGATCCAGAGTGAGGCCTAGGCCTCGGAGGAAGTGGGAGACGAACACAACGTTCTCGTCGGGTTCGGGAGTGGGGACGACCTGCCATCGAGCAGGCAACCGATGCGAAACCTGGGCGGTCAGGTATCTGGCCTCCCTCAACTTCTTGATATCCTCTTCCGTGGCGGAGGAGGGCATCCACCAGCCTTGAAGGCTGGATCCGGACATGATTGAAGATCCAGAGCACCTGACCTGGGCTTTGGGTGTTACAACTTGAGGCGGGGGAGGGGTTCGATTGAGCACGAGAGGGAAAAAATGAAAACCTTGTCCCTTTATAAATAGGGTGAATATCAAGCGTCCTCTCCGTAGCTGTTTGGGACTTGCCTATAATCTAGGAGTCCTAGACACGGTTGGGTTACCCATGACCGTATTAATGAGAATCCTGTAATTGGGGGAACATGATCTCTGCTTTGACAAGACGTGTCAAGAAACCGCCTCGCGTTATGTGTGGAGCTGGTTGAAGAAAAACGGTTCAAATAATCACCAGGCCATGACATAATGTCATGCTGCCAAAACAAGTCAGTAAATTAGATTTGCAAAAATATTATTCTCTCTACGGTGGTATGTGGAACTTATTTTGCAGGGTCGGACACTATCCTTGTATTCAAATTCTTCCCTAGTGTATTCGGAGGAGGAACCCGCCTTGCAATGCCGAAGACAATACTATGCGCCGGACTCATCGTCATTGAAGCATGGTTCAGGGGCTACTGAGGGAGTCCTGGATTAGGGGGGTCTCCGGACAGCCGGACTATATCCTTTGGCCGGACTGTTAGACTATGAAGATACAAGATTGAAGACTTCGTCTCGTGTCCGGATAGGACTCTACTTGGCGTGGAAGGCAAGCTAGGAAATATGGATATGGATATCTCCTCCTTTGTAACCGACCTTGTGTAACCCTAACCCTCTCCGGTGTCAATATAAACCGGAGGGTTTTAGTCCGTAGGGGACAACAACCACAACATACATTCATACCATAGGCTAGCTTCTAGGGTTTAGCCTCTCTGATCTCGTGCTATATCTACTCTTGTACTACCCATATCATCAATATTAATGAAGCAGGACGTAGGGTTTTACTTCCATCAAAAGGGCCCGAACCTGGGTCAAACATTGTGTCCGCTGCCTCCTATTACCATCCGGCCTAGACGCATAGTTCAGGACCCCCTACCCGAGATCCACAAGTTTTGACACCGACAGTGACCCCGACGGAGTGCAGAGGCTCCCGAGCCAGGTGCTCGCCGGTGTCGCCATCATCATCACAAAGGACGAGGAGGAGGCCGGGTTGGCGTGGGGGAGAGGCCTCCCCCGCATCTTCCACACTCTCCTCTGAGTCTGACCCCCTCCTCATCGGACTCACCAGAAGCTGTCGCCACCCGGGAGCCCGGGAGCCCAGTGGGCCCTAGCGGTACGAGCCCGCGCTCATTGAAGACAGACATAGCGGCGACGATCTTCGCCCCATCCGGGCGGTGGTACAGCGGAAGATGAGTATTTGGCGGGCAGCCTTGGTCCTTCCCTACCTGGAGGCATAGGGCCTTGTCCAGGTCCTCGTTGGACAAGGCATCCGGGCGCAGGCAGAGGTCGCCTCAATTGTCCATGAGCTTCCACAAGGGGCGCGAGCGCGCCTAGAGCGGAGCCAGGCGCTGCGTCGGGAACTCCTTGAAAATCATGGCCCCCATCAGCTTCTCCGCCATCGGTTCATTGGGCTTCAGTTCGGCCACCATCCTCTCTATCATCTGCTTCGCCTGGGGATCGGTGAGCTTCGCGTGATTCCATCCCTCGTGGGGCACTGGCATCCCAGTCGGCAGCGTCAACCGAGGGTAGGAGCGCTTGGCGTCCATGAAGATCCACTTGTTCCTGAAGTCGTCCACCTTATTCCGGGCACTGACCCTCCATGAGCCAGAGGTAGAAGAAATGGCGGAGCAGCACCATGGACGGCATCACCCCCACAAATGCCTCACAGTAAAAGGCAAAGATCGACAGGAGGAGGAGGGAGTTGGGATGAAGATGGAGTGCGTGGAGATTTTAGTGATGAAGGATGGCATAGAAGAAGTCAGAGAAGCGGGGACGAGCCTCGCGAAGACGCTGTGCAAGAAGAAAGGATAGAAGGTACCACCCAAGGTTTCAGGCTTGGCGAAGCCGACCCGAAGCGTTGTCTCTCCCCCCTCGTTGCTGCCACCCGCCGTCACCAGGAGCACGGCGGTGAGGTTCTTCTCCGAGACCCAGGACACGCTCAAGGCAGGCTCAAACCACAAGGGTGAACACACGCCCTTCTCCTTGTCAGTGGCCATCGGCTGTGGGCTAGGGGGTGAGTTTTGGTGGATCTAGGGCTCTCTGGGAGAGAAGGAGAAAGGGGACCTAGAGCAAGACGAAAGGAAGGTAATGAAAGCTCTGTAGCAGGCACCAGCCTTTTTATCCGCCAGGAACGGTTGCCAAGGCAGCATGGGGAAGCGGAGGCTCCCATGTCCTATCAATCGCCACGCGTCGACCGAGGCCGCAAGCGGTTGGGACCCACAACGCTCCGCCCTTGTCCTTTGGATTCGCATTGAAGCCCAGTTCGAGCGTGGCTTGGGCTCGGCGGCTACTGTCGGCGTCCTGGGAACGGGGGTGTCGGATTTCGGGTTCCGGTAAAACCCTTGAGGTTCGAACACTGGGGTGCGCATGAAGATCTCTCCCCCTCTAGCTCTCACCCTCAGTGCAATCTCAAGTCTTAGCGTGTCGAACCCGCAGAACAAGGGACACAAGATTTATACTGGTTTGGGCCACCAATGTGGTGTAATACCCTACTCTAGTGTGGTGTGGTGGATTGCCTCTTGGGCTGAGGACGAACAGTTACAAGGGAAGAGCAGCCTCCTGAGGAGAGGTGCTCTTTTGCTTGGTGAGTTGATGCGGTAGAGGATCGTCCTCTTCGTTCCCGATGAGCCTCCCCCTCTAAGGTGGTGGCTAGTCCTATTTACAGAGGCCCGGGTCCTCTCCCCAAATATTAGGATGGAAGGGATCCCACAACGGCCAATTTGAAGGGGGGCAACTAGTACAAGATATCCTGACAAAAGGTGGTCTTCGCCTGCCAAAGGCTCTGGTAGTGACGCTGTCCTGGGCTCCAGGTGACCTCCGTCTTGCCGTCCTGCTGGTCTTGGTATCGTTGCACCGATATGGAAACCTTTGCTTGACGCCTCAGGAATCTGCGCCTGCGCTTGTCTCTTTAGCACCAAAGAGGAAATGAGGACACTGCGCGTGCTCGCGCCTGGCCTTGGTTTTCATGGCTGGCGTCACGGGGACCTCCCGAGGTGCCCCTTGCCTTGATCTCTCTGCCCCTCACGAGCTAGCCTGGTGAGGCCGCCCCCGAGGAGGTCTTGCGTCATCCGCCTCGCGAGGCTTGGCCCCTCGCGAGGGTCTTGAGTGTTTGCCGGTGAAGATGGGCCGAACAGGGCCGTTGGTGGAGCCACGCCGTGGGCCGCAGGCAGGCAAGTCTGGGGACCCCCATTCCTAGCACGGCGACAGTAGCCCCCGGGGCCAAGGTGTGCTCGGGCTTGGCTTCGAGGCGAATCCAAGGGGCAAGTGCGGAGCGCCGCGGGCCCTAACAGCCTGCGGCCTCGCTTGACGCGTGGCGGTTGATTGGTCGTGGGCATCTTCGCTTCCCCACGCCGCCTCGACAACTGCCCGCCTGACAAAAGGCTGGCGCGGGATGCATTTACCTTCATTGCTTTCCTTCGTCTTGCTCCAGATCCCCTTTCTCGCCCTTTGCTTCAAGAGACTCCAGATCCATCCAGATCCTCCTATGAGCTCATCGTCGATGGCGCCCAACAAAGCCCGGGCTACCCCTTCATCACCCTAGTACGAGCCTGCGCTCAATGCGCCGAGCGTGTCAGAGAAAAACCTGGCCGCCGTGCGCTTGATGACGGTGGAGGGTGACAATAAGAGGAAGACTGTGCTCCGGGTCGGCTCCACGGAGCTTGAGGATTCTGGCAGCACCTTCTACCCCTTCTTCACGAGTAGCATCATCGCCGGGTTGGTTCCCCCCTTCTTTGACTTCTTATACTCCATCCACAGCCACTATAAGATCCACGCCCTCCATCTTCATCCCAACTCCGTCCTTCTCCTGTCGATTTTCGGCTTCTACCGCGAGGTGTACGTTGGAGTGATGTCGTCCGTGGCACTGCTGCACCACTTCTTCTTTCTTCGGCTCAAGGAAGGCCCCTACTTAGGGTGCGTTGGCTTCGTCGCGGCCAACAAGACCAATGCCATCACAAAGGTCGGGGGCTTCAGGAGCAAGTGGGTCCTGATGGACGCCAAGCGCGTCCACCCCCGGCTGGTGCTGCTGTCGGAGATGCCTGTGTCCCACGAGGGGTGGCTTCACGCAAAGCTCACTGACCCGCGGGCGACGCAGGTGCTGGAGAGGATGACCGCCGACCTGAAGCCCGGCAATCCGAGAACGGCGAAGCTGACGGGGCCATGATTGCCCAAGAATTCATGGCGCAACGTGTGGCTCCCCTCCAGTCGTGCCCGCGCCCACTGTGGAAGCTTGGAGACAAAGGGAACGACCTCCGCCTATGCCCGACGCCTCTTTCCAACAAGGAATTGCGCTCGACTCTTCGTTCCTTGGTCGGGGACAACCTAGGGTACCTTCTTGATGGCCTTGTTCCCTTGTACCACCGCCCGGATGGGGCAGAGGTTGTCGCCGCTCTGCCTGCCTTCGATGAGCGTCGGCTCATGCCACCTGCGCCCACAAACATCCTGGTGGCGACGACTTTGGTGGTCGTGTCTTCCGGCGAGTCTCATGAGGAGGATGAGGAGGAAGAAGATGAAGAGGAGGAGCGCGACTCAGAGGCGACCCGCGAAGGGGCGGGGGGGATCTCCCCCTTACACAAGGCCGACATCCTCTGCACCCTGCCTGAAGATGATGACGAGGTCGATGTCCTCCTAGGAGGAGCTGCGTACTACAGGAGGCTCCTCGAAGTCCAAGGTTAGTCCCTGGAGGAAGTCGTCGGTCGAGATTCCAATGAAAGGGAGGTCGGCGGTGGTCACCCGAGACGACGCCCCTGTTGTGTCGCTGCCTGACGCTGCTTCCAACCTGCATGCTGCCCCCTCCTCTGCGCCTAGAGACCTTGCGCCCGTGCCTCTAGATGGGAGGCTCTCGGGCTTCAAGATCAGGAAGCAGTGGGACTACACCGCGGTGGACCAGTAAGTACCCTTGTCTTGCCTTGTTCCTGCTTCTGCTGCTGGTTCTTGACGTCTTTCGTTGTTTGACTAGGCCGTCGCCCGCGGCGAAGAAGAGGAAGGAGGACACGGTGGTACTACCGGGGACCAAACCACCCGCGACGGCCTCTCCCTCCTCCGCAGGGAAGGATGGTGGTGGTGCTCGTGCTTCTCTGGCCTGGTCGTCTTCACAAAACTTGGGGGAGCGTCCTCAGGAGGAGGTAGCCCCCATGGCCCCGCTAGCACCAAAGGCGCTGGCGTCTGGCTCGCTGCTGAGGTTCCCAAGGCTCAGGAGCCCCCAACGTCCCAAGCCGTTGTGACGACGCTACCTCTTCCTTCCTCTGCCGCTCCGCTGACCTTGGATCCTTCTGCCTCCCCCGACATCCTGGAGCGCGCTTTTTCTGCACTGACCTTGCTACGGGAGGATCTTCAAGGCACCGACCGTCGCTTGGTGGCCGGGCGCCTGGAGCTGATCTCTGGCTGGCTCCATTCCGACGTGGCCGTCCGGGTGACGCTAAGCCAGGCTGCCATGGACTCCGAGAAGGACAAGCAGGCCATCACCCAAGCTACGGCTGCCCGCGAGGCGGCGCTGAAGGATGCCGGAGCCGCCCAAGATCGTCGCTAGCTGTTGGAGGCGAACCTAAAGACCATGCGCAGCGAGCGTGCGGATGAAGCTCGGGACCGCAGGGTGGAGGAGGAGAAGATGAAGGCCCGGGAGGACACTGTTAGGGGGTGTGACGCTGAGTTGAGGCAGTTGGCGGAGGCGCAGTCTGTGGAGCACAGCCGGTTGGAGAAGCTGGAGCAGAAGGTGGAGGCAGAAAAGGCCGAGCTGGAGGCCAAGGCACATGTCCTGGCCAAAGACCGCACGGCCTTCAAGCTCCTCGAGGAGTGGTCCCGCGCGGCGCTGCGGTCGCTCTACGAGAAGGGCTTGGAGGAGCCACTGGCCACCGATGACGAGGGCCCCACCCAGCTGCTTCCTTATCTGATCGGGGCGCTTGAGGAAGTTGTGAGTGGTATCGCCCCCTTGGCAGAGGCAGAACTCCGCATCCTTTCCTCAGCCATGCTCACGCGTGTCTTCAGTCACCTCCATCTTCGTGATCCTGCCGCCCACCTCGACGAGCTGCTGGAGCATATGGATGCCGAGCACTACGCGGCTGCTGCCGAAGCCGTGAAGGGTCAGGTGGAGGCCCTGCTAAACAGGTTCCGCGCCTTCGATCCCGCGCACTCAACAGGCGGTGCTACTGATTCTGTGACTCCGACAGGTGGTGCAGGTGAGGGCCGCGTCGCTATGGGAGTGTCGGATTTCGGGTTCCGGCAAAACCCTTGAGGTTCGATAATTGGGGTGCGCACGAAGATCTCTCCCCCCTCTAGCTCGCACACATCATAATCTCATGGCCTAGCTCGACGAACTCAAAGAACAAGGGGACACAAGATTTATACTGGTTCGAGCCACCGATGTGGTGTAATACCCTACTCTTGTGTGGTGTGGTGGATTGCCTTTTGGGCTGAGGATGAACAATTACAATGGAAGAATAGACTCCTGAGGATAGGTGTTCTTGTGCTTGGTGAGTTTCAGTGGTTGAGGATGGTCTCTCTCTAGATGAGTCGATCTGTCCCCCTTTCTATGGTGGTGGCTAGCCCTATTTATAGAGGCCCTGGTCCTCTTCCCAAATATTGAGTGGGAAGGGATCCCACAACGACCAAATTCGAAGGGAGAAAACTAGTACAAGTTATACTGACAAAAGTAGTCTTCGCCTACCAAAGGCTCTGGTGGTGACGCCGTCTTGGGCTCCATGGTGACCTCCGTCCTGCTGGTCTTGGTCTTGTTGCACCGATATGGAAACCTTTGCCTGACTCCTCGGGACTCCTTTCCTGTGCTTGCCTCTTTAGCACCAAAGAGGAAACAAGGACACTGCGCGCGCTGGCGCCCGCCTGGCTCCAGTCGTCATGGCGTCACAGAAACCTCGCGAGGTGTCCCTTGCCTTGATCTCTCTGCCTCTCGTGAGCCTGCCTGGTGAGCCCGCCCCCGAGGAGGTCTTGTGTCATCCGCCTCACGAGGCTTGGCCCCTCGCGAGGGTCTTGAGTGTTTGCTGGTGAAGATGGGTCGTGCAGGGCCGCTGGTGGAGCCACGCTGTGGGCCGCAGGCAGGCAAGTCTGGGGATCCCCGTTCCCAGAATGCCAAGAGTAGCCCCCGGGCCCAAGGCGCGCTCGGCCTTGGCTCCGAGGCGAAGCCAAAGGGCATGTGCAGAGCGCCATGGGCCCCAACAGCCTGTGGCCCCTGGTTGGCGCGTGGCGACTGATTGGACGTGGGCGTCTCCGCTTCCCCATGCCGCCTCGGCAACTGCCCGACTTGATGAGTCCTTGCTGCATGTAGAAAAAGATCATCATTACCTTAGATCATGGAGGCTAGCAGTTGGCCTCCCCTTGGCTATAAATGGGAAGAGGGGGGCGGAGCCCCTATCACCCATCTCTTCCTTTGCTTCTCCTGCGCCTTCTTCTTCCTCGCTTCATCGCTCGCTGCATCGACCATGGCGCAGATACAAAGGTTCTCGGCCCCGGAAAAGGGAAAGACTCCCCTTAACGAGCCCGAGCAACTTCCGCTGAAGAAGAGGCTGTCTCATCGTCGCGACATAGTCGTGAGGCCGGAAGTGTCGCGGCCATGGTACGAGTGGCCACCTCCCAGGTATCCGTTGCACTTGGACGCCCAAGCTGAGGGCTCCGGAGGAAGGGCGACAACCGCCGCCGCCCGCGCCAGGACCGTGGTTGCCGCGCCGTGGTGACGCACGCCGTCGCCCCAGGAGTCCACACCGCGGACTCCTCGCGCGAACTTGTGATGTGGGCGGCAATGCCTCCCGCAGTTCTTCTCCATCAAGATGCCGCCGAGGGGTCCCCTTGAGCTTTGGCTGCAGCACACTGACTGCAAAGCCCTGGCGACTAGAGCGGAGGTTGAAGCCGTTTCACCGGGTAAGATCTTCATGAATCGTGGCTGGGGCGAGGTCGCCCGAGTTTGCCGTGCGTAAGGCGCCCTCGCCATCCACTTCAAGTATGACGGTGCCTCCATGATGTTCTTCAAGGTCTTCGATGCAGAAGACCGCCGCTTGGAGTGCTGCCTTGGACAGGGTCGTCAGGACGGCGTGGCAGCCAACGCCGAAACTGCCGCTGGGCTCGCTAGCAGTTCCTCCAGTGACAGTGGTGACTCCTAGTGGTCTAGCAACTCTCCCGAGCTCGTCGAGACTCCGGAGACAAGCGATGACAGCTACACGCCTCCGAGCTCTCGCCGGGCCCGGAGCAAGGCCGTAGCGTTCGGCCGCCGCCGCCGCTGATCTGGATGGGGTTGGCGCCGGCCCCCGGAGGCCCACTTTTGATGATGGAATCCGTGACGTTCGGCGCGTGTAGATAGGGCTCCTAGGAAATCCCTCCTTTTTGTTCCCTGCGAGGAATTGAATGGACACCGTGGGGGCATGTAAAGGGTCTCTAATGTCTTTTGTCGATATTACCTTTATTACGAAAATTTGCAAACGCATGTCTTGCTAAGGCTCGGTCTCCCCTTTCCAACCCAGCGGAAGCTTGGTGCTCTACGCCGACAGGTCCCGGTCCCCAGGCAGACTGCAGCCGTCGCTGGTATGCCAGGTCGCGATGCCGTGGTCAAGGCCAGTAGGTGAGCGGCCCGAGGTCCAGTAAGAGCTCCCGAGGCGCGATGCTCAAGAGGTCCCCTTTAGCGCTCAAGCAACTACAGAGAGGCAGGAAAGGGAGGCGACGTTGCCGCAGCAGGGCAGTGAAAAGCGAGGATCTTGTGTCATAGCGCTGGGTCGATCCAGGCGCAAGACTTATCTGTCTTGGCATCTGGGAGCTGGTTCCTTGTGTTGCACCAAACTTGTGCATCAACCACTGTTGGGTAGCTAGGTTAGGCCCGTGCGAGCCTCCCCCTCTTCTCCACGCTCTTCTATGCGCTCTGCATCCTCAGGTCTCGGCCCTCGAGCAAGCTCAGCCGCCGCTGGTATGCCAGGTCGCAATGCCGTGGTCAAGGCCAGGGGGTGAGGGCTGGAGAGCTAGTAAGAGCTCCTGAGTCGCGATGCTCAGGAGCCCCCCTTTTATCGCGCAGGCGAATTGCATGGGAGAAGAGGGAGCCCGCTGTACTGCCTGCCGTATTCCTCGGGAGGTTCCTGCAAGTTAGCGCGAGGGAGGGCACAAATTGCCATGGTGATTGCCTGTCCGCCACTAGTTGCTTCGCAAGGAGGTGAGGCACTGAGGGTTTGGTGACATGACGTGCGCGGGTGTGCCGCAAGCCAGAGCTCGACCGCTCAGATTTGTCAGCGTTGCAGGGACGGACCCGAGCACAAGCGCCGTGCCGATATGAGAGGTTCCCGTGGCGGGCGATAATCAAGCAGGCAGTGACGATAGGTAGCTTATGCATGGAAAGCAAATTAGCTTAGGTAAATGCAAGAACAATACATGCCGCTCGGTCGGACCCAAGCGGCCTGGGGATGATGCAGCCCGAGGGGCGCCCCCAGCAGGGTGAACTAAAGATGCAAGTGGATACATGCCGCAGGGACAAACCCACGCGGCCTGGGAATGATGCAGCCCAGGGGCGCTCCCAACTAAATAAACTTGGAAAATGTCACCTGGTTTGGTTGTCGAAAGAGTGTTGAGGTAGCTGAAGATGCATGGCGAAGAAGTTGCTCTTCACGAGCCATCGAGATCCAGAGCCTCGGGAGGCTCTGGAGGCTCTGGTGGCCTCCTGAGGACCGTCTCCATCTCTGCCAGGACTGCGTGGTGTCTGGCCTCCTGACCTGCCAGGATGCTCCGCAAGTTGCGCTGGAAGGTGGCTGCCACGCTCGGCAGGCCGAACGGCATGCGAACGAAGCTGTGAGGTGGAACCGCACACCATCCAGCACGCGAAGTCCAGAAGCGCTCCTGAGATGCGGCCCTGTCGAGCCCTGGGATGTCGATGCAGACGCGCAGCTCACCACCCTCGCCTGGATGGGGAGTGTCAGTGTCAAAACCAGCGGATCTAGGGTAGGGGGTCCCGAACTGTGCGTCTAAGGCGGATGGTAACAGGAGGCAGGGGACACGATGTTTTACCCAGGTTCGGGCCCTCTTGATGGAGGTAAAACCCTACGTCCTGCTTGATAAATTCATGATGATATGAGTATTACAAGAGTTGATCTACCACGAGATCGGAGAGGCTAAACCCTAGAAGCTAGCCTATGGTATGATTGTTGTTGTCCTACAGACTAAAACCCTCCGGTTTATATAGACACAGGAGAGGGTTAGGGTTACACAAGGTCGGTTACAAAGGAGGAGATCTACATATCCGTATTGCCAAGCTTGCCTTCCTCGCCAAGGAGAGTCCCATCCAGACAAGGGACGAAGTCTTCAATCTTGTATCTTCATAGTCCAACAGTCCGGCCAAAGGTTATAGTCCGGCTGTCCGGATACCCCTAATCCCGGACTCCCTCAGTAGCCCCTGAACTAGGCTTCAATGATGATGAGTCCGGCGCGCAGTGTTGTCTTCGGCATTGCAAGGCGGGTTCCTCCTCTGAGCACATCACAGAAGAGTTTGAATACCAGGATAGTGTCCGACCCTGCAAAATAAATTCCACATACCACCTTAGAGAGAATAATACTTCCACAAATCTAATCTGCTGACACGTTTTGGCTATCTGACATCATGCCATGGCTCGACGATTATTCGAACCGTTTTTCTTCAACCAGCTCCACACATAACGCGAGGCGGTTTCTTGACACGTCTTATCAAAGCGGAGATCATGTTCCCCTAATTACGGGATTCTCATCAATACGGTCGTGGGTAACCCAACCGTGCCTAGGACTCCTAGATTTTAGGCAAGTCCCAAACGACTACGGGGAGGACGCTTGATATTCACCCTCTTTATAAAGGGACAAGGCTTTTACTTTTTTCCTCCCGTGCTCAATCGAATCCTTCCCCCGCCTCGAGTTCTAACACCCAAAGCCCAGGTCAGGTGCTTCGGACCTTCAATCATGTCCGGATCTAGCATTCAAGGCCGGTGGATGCCCTTGTCCGTTACGGAAGAGGATATCAAGAAGTTGAGGGAGGCCAGATACCTGACCGCCGAGGTTTCGCATCGCCTGCCTGCCCGAGGGCAGGTTGTCCCTACTCTCGAACCCAACGAGAACGTTGTGTTCATCTCCTACTTCCTCCGAGGTCTAGGCCTCACTCTGGATCCCTTCGTTAGGGGCTTGATGTTCTATTACGGGCTAGATTTCCATGATCTAGCCCCAGAATCCTTTCTCCACATCTCGGCATTTATTGTCGTATGTGAGGCCTTCCTCCGCATTACCCCTCACTTCGGCCTGTGGCTCAAGACCTTTGACGTGAAGCCGAAGATGGTCGAGGGGCAGCATGTAGCATGCGGAGGCGCATTAATAAGCAGGATCGCTAGAGCTCCATGGCCAAAGGGTTCCTTTCCAGAGGTGTCCGAATTATGGCAACGGGAGTGGTTTTACATCACAGCTCCCAGAAGTGCCAAGTGGGTGGTTGTCCATGCTTTCCGCTTGGGCCCTCCACCACAACTGATGTCATGGATTAGCAGAGGGCTGAGCTGGGGTCCAGCCAAGGACGTGCCTATACTGCAGAGCCGCATTCAAGATCTCTTCGAAGGAGATTTCAGTCTGGTTATGGTGGTGCAAGTCATGCTGGTTCGTCGAGTCCAGCCTTGCAAGCGCCGGCCCCTCCGCATGTGGGAGTTCAACCCAGAAGAATTGCGCACTATTCAGAATTTCCTCGGCCTGACGTACGAGGATATGTATAAATCATTTTTCAGACCCCAAATAGAGTGTTCGGATACTACCGAGGACGTGGGCCTGAGAAGCAACCGCACCGCCGACCAAGTAAGTAATCCTCTAGCTGAACACACCATCTTTCATTTATCATGACGTCATTCTGAGAAATTGCTCTTTGACCAGGACTGGCTAACAAAGGAGAAGTTGATTCGGTGTTCGGCCCCCCTTCCTGAGGGTTTGGACAATCCGGTACTGGAAAAGATGCTCGAGCTAGCACCTTGCCCGGAGCCCTCAAAGGAAGATAAAGGGGGGAATAATGAGGGCGAAAGCGGGCCCCCATCGCTACCAATTCCAACCGAGGGAATGAGCGCCTCTGTGAAGGAGGATAACGAAGGGAAAGAATCTGACCTTCTCTCGCTTCTGGGAAGGAAGAGGACTACCTCTGAAGATCCAGAAACCAAGGCTTCCAGACGGGAGAAGAAGTCTCCACCAGAGGGCCCTGCCTTGGAGGGTGCTTTTGCCGCACAGAGTCCATGTGGGGATCAGCCCTCTAACGAGCCGTAAGTGATCGAAAAAATACTTAATAGTAAAGATATTCTACCTTACATCCGAGGAAAATGACCGAAGCGTTTATCTTGCAGTTTGGATCTTAGCCCTTCTCAATAGAGCTCGTCTTCGGGGGATCTTCTTCCGGAGATGATGGAGAGCGAAACGCCTCCCCTGGACTCCCCCGCTCAAGAAGCAGGCGACCTTGAGGTGTCGTCACGGAGGGCCACCCCGGGTCCGGTGAGGCCAGAAGATAATCCTATGGTCACCCGAAGTCCCCAGTATCCGGCCCTTGAAGAGGGCAAACAAAAGAGTCCGGCGCCCTCTGGTATGCCATCGGACGTACTGAGGGATCTGCTGAAGCGAGCGACCCTCTCGGAAGAACACCGTATGTTGATGGGCACGGTGATGGAAAGGATTTCGTCTGCCGAAAGCGGGTTGCATGATGCCTTTATGAGTCTACTAATGGGCTTTGAGGTACGTAAAATGATATACATTTGTGATAGTACCGCACATTTTTAGGTGTGCCCTGTGTAGGTAGTAGCCCCTGAGACTCTGGTTGTCGCTGAGAACGGCGGCAAACAGAGGATCGTAGTCCCAGGTAATAACCATACTGCTTTTATGTGCAGGCGGTGGAAGCTCCAGTGGCTAGCCGGACTAATGAGTTTTCCAAACTAAAGCGGCAACTGGATGCGGCAGATGCCGACATCGAGCTTGTTAACAAGCGGCTTGACTAGGCACAGGGTAAGTGATGTTTTCTGGTGAATGTCACATAGGAAGAGCAGCGTGATGGCAGTATCTTTAATATGTTGTGACTGCAGATGGAGCTGCCACCGTGGAGACCCTTCGGGCGGAACTTGCCCGAGCCAAAGAACAAGCAAGGAGTAGTAATGCGGCTGCTTTGAAGGCGGCCGAAGAGTTGAGAGCCGAGAAGGCCACACATTGCGAGAGCAAAGAGAAAATGGCCAAGATGGCTGTAAAGTTAAAAGACACTGCCGACCATTGCCAGTTCCTTGAAGAAGAAAACTGAGCGAAGGCGACGTACCTTGAAAAGGCCACGATGGCGACCAAAGACACCCGCTCTGCTATGAGAGCGAAGAAGGAGGAGCTGCGTGAATCCGGGGATATTGTGGCTGGGAAGCCCTTTATGCTGCGGAGGAAGTTCGGAGATCCGTGGTATGCCCCTCTGGATCGGCTGTGGAGTTCGGCAGACGCATATCTGGACTTGGGGCGAGCGCGGTCGATGCGGCCGAATACTTCCGAGATCAAACGGATCGTGAAGTAGACAAGCTGTTCTGGTCGCAGTTTAACGTTCCAGAGCGTCCGCTTCCATTGAATGATCGGCTAGCCGAACGGGCCGAACTCAATAGGTTGTCCGGACTCGCCATGAGGTCTGTCGTGGATCAGCTGTGGCCGGAAAGGCCAAAGCCGAACAACTATTTTAGCCTGATGCAGCAGTTCCTTGGTGCGGTGCCGCGCATCAATGCGATGAAGAGGTTGGCGTGCATAGAAGGCTCGCGGATGGCCCTTGCCCGTGTCAAAGCATACTGGGCGGAGATGGATGCCACTACTGTTGGGGCACAGGGTTTGGCCATAGGCCGAGTGGCTGCCGAGCACTATTTCGAAGAAGTTCTCGAGGGTGCTCGTTTTATAGAGGCCCAGTGCTCGAAGAATATTATGTTTGAGTGACATGTATTCCCATTGTAAAAACAATGTTTATGAAATTTATTAAGGTTGTATTTATACTTTTGCCTGAAAGTAATATGATGCCTCCTGTGCGGCCGTTTATCTATATATGTATATAACCTGAAAGATTGCAGTCGTCGACTTCAACTCCCACGCATATAATGCGGAGGTGTTCGCAGAAGACGCGTGTTCACACTTAATCCAACGTCTCCTATTAAGGAGGTGATAGGGCAGCGAACGAGGCAACCGAACTATAATGCTTTAACACTTTCACTTAGCCATAGGAGTTTGACAGTGGGGCTACTATATAGCCCCTGGTGGCTCCGCACTCTCCCAAATTCGGGGTGCGTACATGCCTGGCCAGGAAACGGCCCTTCGTTAAGGCGGAGGAATTCTAACATTCTGATAGGTCATCGAGTGGTTGACCAGTCTCACGCTATATCATGGTAGTCAGTTTTCGGCTTTCTCTACTGAGGTGCTCGTCCGGATGAACCGGGGCACAATCGCAGTAGTTCTCCTCGTGCCGCCTTAGCCGATAGAGCGGAACATAAGGCAGCAAAACACAGGAGCCGGGCAAACCCAAAATTTGACCAAAGACATGATTCGTAGTTGATGCATATAAGGTCAAACTCGCGACGCCGAACACTCCCTAAGGTATTCGGTCTTTATGGTATAAACTGGGCCTACACAGTGCCCTTTGTAAGAAGCCCCTGGTGTCCAGGTACGTGCATTATTCTGACATGGCCACATGCCAAGACGTCAGCATCCTTCTCAATAGTACTGAGAATCCGAGGGATGTGTATCAACAAGAGACAATAAGAATGGTTTACGCAGGGTCTTAATCTACAAAGAATCCTTGGAACGGGTCCCTGCTGCACGTCTGCGCCTGTGTCTCTGTCGTGCCATATCCTAGACGGCTGTAGCACGATGGTCATCTGTAAAAGAGAGGAACTTAGGTGAAAAGTTGTCGTGCAAAAAGGTAGGTTATATTAAAGAAACCATGTACAATTCAAGATGAGCGAAAATTGCCACTTGTTTATGCGCGTGGAGCCCCTTGTTTTTATAATAGGGGTGTGGCGTCGAACCTGTATGGATTACATATAGCTGCGCCGGACTCGTCTGACCGTGTCCGTGGTCTTGACGACCTATCAAATGCTTTAGTTGGTGAGGCCGTTTTAGTGTGCGGCTGCCAAGGCAGTCGCACTCTCTTCGGCGCGCAAGGATCGCTCAATATATCCACTTACTGAAATGATGCCACGTGGACCGGGCATCTTAAGCGTGAGGGAAGCATAATGCGGTATTGCGTTGAAGCGAGCGAAATCTTCGCGTCCGAGTAGTTCTTGATAGCCACTTTGGAATGGAGCAATGTGGAAGGTTAAATTTTCTCTACGGAAGTTATCGAGGAAGCCGAATATAACCTCTAGTAGCAGGGAGCTCATGCAATGAGCCCCTGAGCCTGGCGTTACTCCTCTATCCCCATTTCGCGGATTGTGTCCTGATATATCAGGTTTAGACTACTGCCACCGTCCATCAGGACTCGTGTGAAGAGGTATCCGTCAATTATTGGGTCTAATACCAAGGTAGCCTATCCTGCACGCCGGATACTTGCTGAGTAATCCCGATGGTCGAAAGTGATGGGTTGAGACGACCAGTGGCAGGACTCCGCGGTGACAGGCCCTTGGGCATATTTCTCTGGGAGTGCCGCTTTGTTTCTCCCCTTGATCACGTGTAACACGTTTACTGTTTTGACTTCTCGTGGAAATTTCTTTTGTTCCCCAGTGTCTTTCTTGAGAGGCTCATCCTCGTCTTCGCTTGGTGTATCCTCCCCCTTGTGTATGGCGTTGAGCTTGCCGGACTGCTTGAAGACCCAACATTCTCTGTGGGTATGATTAGCGGGTTTACCAGGGGTGCTATGGATCTGACATATTTGGTCCAGAATTTTGTTTAGGTTGGACAGTTCGTCTCTGCTTCCTTTAGAGGGCGGCTTTTGCTGACCTGGACGAGAGCTTCTGAATCCGGCGTTTACCACTGTGCTCTTCGGGCTGTCTTCTTTATTCCGACGCTTATTTTTGCTGCGTCGGGATTTCCCGTTTCCATCCCTGTCTTCGGATGTATTTGGGTCACTGGTGCTGCATCGGGCTAACTAGCTGTCCTCGCCCGCGCAAAAGCGGGTCATGAGGCTTGTTAATGCTGCCATTGTTTGCGGCTTTTCTTGGCCGAGGTGTCTGGCAAGCCATTCGTCATGAACGCTGTGTTTGAAAGACGCTAAGGCTTCGGCGTCCGGACAGTCGACTATTTGCTTCTTTTTAGTAAGAAACCTGTTCCAAAGCTTTCGGGCTGACTCTCTGGGCTGTTGAGTTATATGACTCAAATCATCTGCATCCGGTGGTCGGACATAAGTCCCTTGAAAATTTGCCCGAAAAGCTTCTTCGAGCTCTCCCAACTCCTGATGGAGTTTTCAGGGAGGCTTTTAAGCCAGTGCCGAGCTGGCCCTTTGAGCTTGAGGGGTAAGTATTTAATGGCATGGAGATCGTCTCCTTGAGCCATATGGATATGGAGGATGTAATCCTCGATCCAGACCCCCGGGTCTGTTGTTTCGTCGTATGCCTCTATGTTTACGGGTTTGAATCCCTCTGGAAATTCATGGTCCAGCACCTCGTCGGTGAAACATAGGGGGTGTGCGGCACCCCTCTATCTGGGTGTACTGCGTTGTTCTGATGTTTGTTGTGTTACATCATATGCTGGGGCGCGCTTGCATGGTCCGTAGATGGATCTCGTTGCGCCATCCTTTTGGTGCCAGCCCTCGTGTGGATCGCATATTGGCTTGTGAGTGGCGTTGTTTGCCGCTCCATGTTGGCCGTGAGGTCGTCTATTTGGCCAGGTGGCCATTTTGATTTTTGGTTGTGGGGGATCTAGGGCCTCCTCATCGAATTCGGGTACAACTTCCGCTTCGAGTAGCTCTTGGTGGGGTGATTACCACCATACTTCGCTGCTGTGTTGAGTACTTTACTCCATCTGATTTGGAGTGTGTCTTGCGCAGCCTTGAGCCTTTGCTTCTGCTTTTTCAGACTCCTCGCGGTGGCAACAAGCCTTTAACAGGCATTCTGCTGCTCCGGGTGCCTGTCCGGCGTTATGTCATCCGGACTATTATCTCTGACAGAATTGGTTTGTTCGGTTTGATTCTCCGTATTGCCGTGGTCCGGCAATGGTTTGCCCTGCTCCAACGCTGGGTCTGTATGATCGTTATTTCTACCGAGGCAGGATTTGGGGCGGCGCTTACGCCGCCGCTTTGACTGCTTCTCGAGGGGACAAGCCTTCGTTGCGTCCTTACGTTCCTCGCCATCGTCTTCTTTTGGTGTGTCCACCATGTATACGGCATATGATGCGGTGGACGTCCCACGCCCTGTGGGCGGTGGTTCCTCTTCGCCTCCCGCATCGTCGTCCATACTGTCGATGTCTTCGGAGTCGAAGTCGAGCATGTCAGTTAAGTCATCGATAGTGGCTACTAAGTGTGTCGTGGAATTGTCACGGCAGATGTCCTTAGTGTCAGGACTTAGTCGCGAGGCCAACGCATCTATGTGGTAGCTTGAGAGGGGTTGAGCGGGACTAGAGACGCGATGTTTTACCCAGGTTCGGCCCCTCACGGTGGAGGTAAAATCCTACATCCTGCTTCATTGATATTGATGATCATGATCACGGTTACAAGAGTGCTCTAACTTGAGAGCTATTGTCTAAACCTAACTTGTCCAACTTGTGGAACTTGTCAATCTTGTCGGGGAGCCTTGCCCCTCCTTATATAAGTTGAAGGGGCCAGCCTACATGTAGAGTCCTAGTAGGATTAGGACTAGTCTCTTTTCTATTAGAAGATGGATAGCAATCCAGGTCTTATTCAAACTGTTTAAGTCGGCCTGGTGGGCCACCTCCCATGATGGGCCGCGGCCTACCTTCATGAGGATACCCGTGTCCCATATCCACGACAGTAGCCCCTGAGCTTTCGGGTGACTCGAAGAGTCGGGCGGAAGGTCTTGATTTTGTTGATGCTTTTGTTTTCCTTGAGCGTGGAGCTTTTTTCCGGGTCATTGACGTATGGATGCCGAAATGTAGATGAAGAGATTGACGGGTCATGAAGCGTCGATGTTGATGTTGCCGGGTTGTCCTCCCAGGCTGGATTATGTCTTCAAGCCAGGTCTTTCCAATTTTTTCCAACCCCAATAGCATGTATATCATCTGTAGCCCCCGAGCATCGGGTTTGTTTAGGCCTTTAACAACCCGGGGGTCTGTGAACTCGTGTTTTGGTAACAAACAAAGTCCGTTTTTTCACAAATTCTGGCTTGATAGCCCCCGAGGCTTGAGGCGACTCGAGGAGTCGTCTTCAAGCTCTTTGTTCCTGAAATAAAACACATGAATGCATTACACCGTTCGTGATATATAAAACAAAATTAAATAATAATTTTGATGACTTTGTCAACTTGTGTTCAAGTTGTTAATCGTTCGACTCGACTAAGTAGGCTTTCGTGTGGACTTTTTTCATGGAATATGATATGTTCAGGGTCGACAAAGTCCATGATAGGCATCAGAGTCGATTGACAATACCGTACCCACTACTTGGTCGGTTATGAGTTGCATCTGACTTAGTAAAGAATGAACGTAAAATTATTTCGCTGATATGTAGGGCACCCATGTTTGAACTGTGCATCGTGGCAAATAGTCCTCTTTGGTAACCTTACGACTCAACTTTATGAGAAGAAATTATAGCCCCCGAGATTAACTCAAAGGTGCCAGATATATATAATTGACTGGAAAAAATGAAATTTAAAAATCAAAGTGACTTAGCTTGTTTTTATTATGTGGCATAAGCCAGCGGACCATTGGGGTCGACCACAGCGAGGCAATAGACGATCTCGCATAGGAGTCACAAATCGGTAACCCAACTGATGGTTCGAGCCAGCGGCGGCAGCTGGAATTTTGGAAGACGTGTAGCCGAAAAAACCGCCGAACAGGAGAATAGATGGTGAAGTGCAAGCCAGCTTGGTTGATGTTGATTAAGCTTTGCTGTCAGGGCGCGCTGGAAGCGCCAATTTGGCCATTATTGAACACTAAATCCTGTTGCACATTCCTTCAGTTAGCTAGGTGTTCATTGTTTCTTCAGTTTCGTCAGAATAAGCGGCAGGCACGGCCATAGCAGCAGCGGAACTACACTGGCTATGCAACACGGAGACGAGTCAGCACAACGGTTTGAAGTGACAGCGTCTCGCTGGCGGCAACTGATTTGTCCATGGCGGTTTGAGAGCAGAAAATCTAAGGCAAAAACACGGCCGCGGTGACTTGAGGCGATCCGTAAACAAGGTGGAGGTGAGGGCGGAGACGGCCTCCAAGCAGGACCGGCTTGAGGCGCGGGCACAGGTGAGGCCACGGAGGCGGCGGCTCAAGGCCACGGCGGAGGCAGATGTGAGGCAGGTCCGGCTTGAGACGCGGGCACAGGTAGCCCGGGTGCATCCATGGCCACTGCGGCGGCGGCCGGGCCAGCCACCGCTGCATCCTCCTCCGGGTCGTTGACGACTTGACCAATCCATGTTCGATTCCTTCTCCAAATCATTACTTTCTTTATTTGATCTTTAGTCACGCTGGCCCCTCCAGGTTCTGGTGGGTGTAACAGCAGGGGATTGAACCCAAAACTGATTTTGCTTCTCGTGACCGAAACTCACTAGACAATCTGAAGTAGATTAAACATGTATGGAGTATTCCTTTGCTTCTGGCCAGCGAGTAGCTGCACTAGTTGTAATTGTTCAAAACTCTCTGTACTTAGCCTCCTGCAGCAGTTCGATGAGGTGAGGGCGGCCTGGAGCGGAGACGACGAAGCGGTCAAGGCGCGTTTTTCCTCCTCCGAGTCGTGGTAGTTTTGGACGAATCCATCTCTGCATCTTCCAGGTCTTTAAACGCCCGGCACGGGCGGTGCAGATGTATATGTTGCCTCCGACGCTGGTGCATGAGGACCGGATCATACCTTGGCCATGAGTCCGTTGACCTGTGTATAGCATATCATGAAAAAAACTTTGGATGATACTTAGTTGTACCAGTAAAAGTTTAGAAAAATAGCACCTGATTTGTTCGTATGGCAGATGATCCATATGTAATATCCATCAATAAATTTGGGAGTGAAGCGCGGCGGGAGGTGGAGTAGAGAAGATGATTTTGATGTGGCTGGGTGTACAGTACTGCTGAACAAGGGCCGGCCCTCGGCGAGCGGTGACTTAACGCTGGCCGTAGCGGAAGCGGCTCATCGCGCAGCAAAGGGCTCAAAGCAGAGACGAGGCGAGTCAGCCCGCCGGCGGAGACAGCGTAAGCCGGCTGCATGTTAAAGCGGCGGCGGCCGTTGACCCCTGTGGTGACGTATCTGCTTCACGTGCACTACTACTTGAAGTAGTACCTTTCCTTCTATCTTCGCTCCATGCTCGTGGACGTAGCAGCAACAGCGTACACTAATACGCCTTGGGACTTGATGCGAGCGCCCGGATGATTGTTTCTCACATCCAACTTGTACTAGTAGCACTTGGTCCTTTTGAAAAAGCTTGCAACAAACCTAGGGTGCCACGCCATGCAATAATGATTCTCCGAGTTGGGTTTGCACACGGACGATAGAACCGCCAAAGTCTTTCTGTCTCGGCGAGTTGCACGTCGTGTCGATTGATTTCAGATGCAAGATTTCGACCCTCAGCGACAACGGAAATTAATCCAGCCCCGATGGATTATCTGGTGGTATGCGCTGGCGCATAAACACGACCCTAATTTTCTCCTTTGATCTTTAAATCTTGTATACGTCGCTTTGACTGTTTGTTGATGATGTTGTCTTCTGCGTCGACTTCTTTTTCATCCGGAAAATTGCAAACTTCTCGATCCTTTTAGAGAAATCCCTTCAAGAACCCAACACCACCGTGCGCAGGCCCCACGGTGGGCGCCAACTATCATGGAATTGTCACGACAGATGTCCTTAGTGTCAGGACTTAGTCGCGAGGCCAACGCATCTATGTGGTAGCTTGAGAGGGGTTGAGCGGGACGAGAGATGCGATATTTTACCCAGGTTCGGCCCCTCACGGTGGAGGTAAAAGCCTACATCCTGCTTCATTGATATTGATGATCATGAGCATGGTTACAAGAGTGCTCTAACTTGAGAGCTATTGTCTAAACCTAACTTGTCCAACTTGTGGAACTTGTCAATCTTGTCGGGGAGCCTTGCCCCTCCTTATATAAGTTGAAGGGGCCAGCCTACATGTAGAGTCCTAGTAGGATTAGGATTAGTCTCTTTTCTATTACAAGACCGATAGCAATCTAGGTCTTATTCAAACTGTTTAAGTCGGCCTGGTGGGCCACCTCCCATGATGGGCCGCGGCCTACCTTCATGAGGATACCCGTGTCCCATATCCACGACAAAGTGGGTGGTGGGTGGGCAATGAATTTCTTCGTCATCTGCATCCCAATCCTGCCGGACATAGTTCGGCCAGGACTCTCCTGACAAGGAGAGAGACTTTAATGAATTCAGTATGTCGCCGAAGGGCGAGTGCTGAAAGATATTCGCAGAGGTGAACTCCATGATTGGCGCCCGGTCGGATTTGATAGGCATGGGCGCAGGCGGTTCGGAGTCCGTGGCCGGGGAAGGATCCGGGAGTTTGGCAACACGGCTCTCGTGTAGGGTAAGGTTGATATTCGGCTCGATCGCCGCTGAGGATATGGCCTCCGTGACAGGGTCTATCCACTCGTCCATGGATGGCGCAACTGGCTCCGAATTGAGGCTCGGAGCGGCTGCCAGTGCGATCTCCTGAATACGGTCCGATGGTAGAGCTAAATCGTACTCATCATGACCGCGTGGCGCACAAGGCAGGGGCTCGAATCCGTCGAATAACAAGTCTCCGCTGATATCGGCCGTGTAATTTAAGCTTCCAAACCTGACTTGATGGCCAGGGGCGTAGCTTTCGATCTGCTCCAGATGGCCAAGCGAGTTGGCCCGCAGTGCGAAGCCGTCGAACTCCAAGATCTGTCTGGGAGAAAAGTCTCACCTTGGACTGCATCGCTATCGATGATAGAAGGATCCATCAAGCCTAACGGCGAAGACACAGAGGAACTCTCAATGAAGGCACCAATGTCGGTGTCAAAACCGGTGGATCTCGGGTAGGGGGTCCCGAACTGTGCGTCTAAGGCGGATGGTAACACGAGGCAGGGGACACGATGTTTTACCCAGGTTCGGGCCCTCTTGATGGAGGTAAAACCCTATGTCCTGCTATTCTTGATGATATGAGTATTACAAGGGTTGATCTACGACGAGATCGGAGAGGCTAAACCCTAGAAGCTAGCCTATGGTATGATTGTTGTTGTCCTACGGACTAAAACCCTCCGGTTTATATCGACATCGGAGAGGGCTAGGGTTACACAAGGTCGATTACAAAGGAGGAGATCTACATATCTGTATTGCCAAGCTTGCCTTCCACGCCAAGGAGAGTCCCATCCGGACACGAGACGAAGTCTTCAATCTTGTATCTTCATAGTCCAACAGTCCTGCCAAAGGTTATAGTCCGGCTGTCTGGATACCCCTAATCCCGGACTCCCTCAGGGAGCAAAGCCAGGTGGGCGGTGGTCGCCGAGCATGGCTCTTGCTTCCTGAAGCTCCTGAGTGGTCTTGACGATGAACTCCTAAGTATCAGGCGCTCCTCGCCCGGTGTCCTCCTGAGGGAAACGTGCCGCGAAGCATGCCTCCATGTGGTGCCTGAGCGCCTCCCTTTTGATGCTGGCTAGGTCAGAGGCCCTCCAGAAGAGAGCCCCTGAGCCCTACCCGAGGAGGACTCCAGGCACGCCTCCCTATGCGAGGGATGGAGGCACGCCAGGCGTGGGCGCCGATCCTGAGGTGGCGCCGCTAGAGGCATCGCTCCCCTGAGGCCCAGTGCGGTGTAGCCGGTTCTTCTTCTTGGGGTTGGCCTCAGGAGGGTACAGCACACCCGCACTGTCAGGGTCTTCGATTGCTGCAGCTTGGAAGGCACGCTCGAGGAAGCACATTGCTGCAGGGGACTGTGATGATTCCGCCACTTCCTGGCATCCTGAGGATGTTGTAGCCATGGTGGGTGACTGGCATGAATTTGGCTAGCGCTGGGTACCCGAGGATGGCATTGTATGGCAGGCGGATGTGGGCAACGTCGAAGTCGTCAAGCTCAGTGTGGTAGATGTCACATTGGCCGAAGGTGACAGGGAGACGAACTTGCCCTATCAGGGTGGTGGAGCCATTAGTCACTCTTGAGAAAGGCTTGGTGGGCTGGAGCTAATCATATGGCACTTCAAGGCTGTCAAACGTCTCGACGTACAGGATACTGAGCCCTGCGCCACCATCGATGAGGGTCTTGGTGACTTGGACATTGCTGATGACGGGTGAACAGAGCATCGGGAAGACGCCGGCGGTCACTGCACATTTGAGCTGGCCCGCCGAGCTAAAGGTGATGGCGTACTTGGACCATCTCAGTGGGTGCGTAGCCTCGAGCTTGGTGAGGGTTGCATTCACCTCGCGAGAGAACTGCTAGAAGATGCACTGCGAAGCCGGGGCCTGAGCGTCACCCAAGATGCAGGCGATGGCATGCGACTCCTGGAAGCCCCCTGCCCCTTCGACTTGCTGATGGTCGTCATTCCTCCTTGGTGGTGGCGGTAGCAGAGGGAGACCAGGATTGCCCTGAGGATGATCCTCGCGAGGCTGGTCCTGCCAGCGGTCCTCGCGAGGTTGGTCGTGCCCCTCCTGGCGAGGCCCGCGGTCGTCCCAACGTCCTCCACCTCGTCCACCTCCTCGGCCGTAGCCCCGGTCGTTGCACTCGGGGCATTGACCGAAGCGTCCATCTCGGATGGCCCTGAGCTCTTGACAATCGTTGGTGTTGTGGTTGTGCATGTTGTGGAAGGCGCAGAACGTACGACTGCCCTTGGACGAATCGGGGAGGTCTCGCCCACGCTTGGTATCTGGCTCTGCCGCGAGTACGGCCACCCCTTTGTGCTTCACGTCCTTGACCTTGGCCTTCTTCTCCTCTGGATCCGTAGCAGGGAGCTCGAGGAGGGAGGAACGCCCCTCCTCAGCTCTTACACACATGGTCGCTATGTTGAACAGCTCCAAAGTCGTGCACAACTCCTCATGGATGGCAAGCTCCTCCTTCATCTTGATGTCGCAGACGCCGTCGGAAAACCTGAGATGATGGCCTCGTCCGTCACCTTGGGGATCTTGAGGAGCACGATGTTGAAGCACTGGATGTACTTCTGCAGGGTCTCTCCCAGATGTTGCTTGATGCGGTGCAGGTCACCTGCGGCCGGGGGGGCGGTCGCGAGTGCCCTGGAAGTTGGCGACGAAGCTGTCGGGCATCTGGTCCTAGGAGGAGATCGAGCCCGGGGGCAGGTTCAGGAGCCATGAGCGGGCGCCTTCCTTGAGGGCCATGGGGAACCAATTCGCCATGACCTTCTCGTTGATGTTCGCCGCCTCGATGCTCAACTCGTAGAGCTGCAAGGACTCCCCAGGGTCAGGGGTGCCGTCGTAGCGAGGAGGCAGATCTGGCTTGAACTTGCCCGGCCATACGACGCTACGCAGCTCAGGAGTGAAGGCACGGCAGCCTGCCGTGGCCACCGGGGCCCTTCATGGAGGCGGAGTTTGATCTTGGTGTCCTTGCGCTGCCATGGCAAGTGGTGCATGGCCCTGCCGCGGCAAGCGATCCTGATGTGGCGGTGCGGGGAGCGGTGGAGCGTTTTCTTGTGGACGGGGAATCTCTTGGCAGCTTCTTTCTTCGTGTGTGGGCACACGGCGCGGTGGATCACGTCATAGGAACTCACATCTTGGAGCGAGGACGTTGTCTTGACGCGGAGGGGGCGGAGGCGCTCCGTGAGCTGCGCGCCTTGGCGTGAGGGTGCCATCTTGATGCGGAGGGGGCGGAGGCGCTCTGTGAGCCACATCGCCCATAGCCGGGGGCGGGCGAGGCAGCGAGAGGGATGGTGCAGCAGAGCCCCCCACGGCGCTGACGAGCTCGGTGATGCGGTCCAACGACCTGGCCGTACCGCAGGAGCTCGCGTGCCATGAGCAGCGCGGCCTGCGCGTCCGTGGGTGCGCGGCGAGCGTGAGACGATGAGCCGGCCAGAGTCAGCGACGGGGTGGCGGTGCGGCCGTCTCGCCGTACGAAGGGGTGCAATGAGGAAGCTTGCTGCTCGTTTGCCGTCGGGCCGGTAGCGGCGTTCGCAGCGGGTGACGGAGAACGATGGGGAGGTCCACCTACAGGGGCTGTCTGAGCGACGTGGGTGGCGAGAAGCGGCCCAGCGCTCAGCGCGGGCCCGGCGAGCGTCGGCCATGAACTTGGTGGAGTGGCGAAGCGCGGATTGACAAAGGGGAAAGCTTAAGCACACCTCTACGTGGCGCGCCAAATGTCGGATTTCGGGTTCTGGCAGACCCTTGAGGTTCGAACACTGGGGTGCGCACGAAGATCTCTCCCCCTCTAGCTCACACACATCATAATCCCACGGCCTAGCTCGACGAACCCAAAGAACAAGAGGGCACAAAATTTATACTGGTTCGGGCCACCGATGTGGTGTAATAGCCTACTCCAGTGTGGTGTGGTGGATTGCCTCTTGGGATGAGGATGAACAATTACAGTGGAAGAACAACCTCCTGAGGAGATGTGTTCTTGTGCTTGGTGAGTTTGAGTGGTTGAGGATGGTCTCTCTCTAGATGAGTCGATCTGTCCCCCTTTCTATGGTGGTGGCTAGCCCTATTTATAGAGGCCCTGGTCCTCTTCCCAAATATTGAGAGGGAAGGTATCCCACAACGGCCAAATTCGAAGGCAGACAACTAGTACAAGTTATCCTGACAAAAGTAGTCTTCGCCTGCCAATGGCTCTGGTGGTGATGCCGTCTTGGGCTCCACGGTGACCTCCGTCATGCTGTCTTGCTGGTCTTAGTCTTATTGCACTGATATGGAAACATTTGCCTGACTCCTCGGGACTCCTCGCCTGCGCTTGCCTCTTTAGCACCAAAGAGTAAACGAGGACACTGCACGCGCTGGTGCCCGCCTGGCTCCAGTCGTCATGGCTTGCATTATAGATATCTCACGAGGTGTCCCTTGCCTTGATCTCTCCACCCCTCACGAGCCTGCCTGGTCAGGCCACCCCCGAGGATGTCTTGTGTTGTCCGCCTCGCGAGGCTTGTCCCCTCGCGAGGGTCTTGAGTGTTTGCTGGTGAAGATGGGCCGTGCAGGGCCGCTGGTGGAGCCACGCTGTGGGCTGCAGGCAGGCAAGTCTGGGGACTCCCGTTCCCAGAATGCCGACACGGAGGAGCGTCCCTTGCGGGCGACGATGGCGTCCAGGGATGATAGGGTGACCTGCTGGCGGCTCCTTTCCTTTCCTGTTTAGCTCCTGCGATATGCACCATGCCTCATGGAGGCATTTAAACTTGTGTTTGGTATTCGGAAGAACAATATGTCTTGTAATATTTGCTTTGAAATTTTGTGATTTCCTTCCCATTTGCTTTACGTTCTACATCGGCAGGGCCCGACCCCGCGCATACCTCATCCGCCATTGGGCCGTCCGGATCGCCATGATGGACCAAGGAGTGAGGGGCTACATGGCCAGTTAGGCTCCTGAGTCACGATGCTCAGGAGTCCCCCTTGACGAGCAAACATCATATAGAAAGGAGATCTGGGAGTAGGCCTAGTGTTCTATGTCGGCAGGGCCGGACCCCGCGCAGACCTCAGCTGCCATTGGACCATCTTGATCACCAGGATGGACCAAGGAGTGAGGGGCTATGTGGCCAGTTAGGCTCCTGAGTCACGATGCTTAGGAGTCCCCCTTGACGTTCAAATGACCTTCGTACCTTGGCTCTGCTTGGGAGGGCGCGTGATGACTAGGTCCAAGAGACCTGGCAGGGTGGCGTACGCTTGGGCGTGACCCGAGCACAGCCCCCGTGCCCAGCCCCCTCGCGTGACTCTCCCGAGGGGAGGTGTTGCGATGAGTCCAGTCACTGAGCTCGGAGGCTCCTTGAGGTTGATGCGGCCGTGAGGCTGCCCTCAGTTGTTTATCACCAGCGTAGAGCATAGTGCTTCCGCACTTGCACGGTCATATCCGCTCCTTGGCAGTGTCGACTGCCAGCGTGGAGCATGGTTTTTCCACTGGTGCATGGGTAAGGGCTCCCTCTGAGTGGAGCCCTCGGGGCGTGTACAGCCCCGCCCTGACACGTGGCTTGCACGGCAGGGCTAGACGAGGTGTGTTTGGGCACTCGTGAGCCAATGCGGGACTCACGAGGCCCTACCTCAAGGCGGGTTGCGCCTGGTCTTGGTTCTTGTTGATTGCGGTGATCCTGTGAGATGGTTAGACAACCTGCGCCGATCGAATCTCCTAAGGTTATCGTATGAGAAGGCCAAGAACCAATGACCCCAGGAGGTGACGCGAACTGGGCCGGCCTGCCAGACAGAGCTCAGCTGTTGGATTTATCAACGCTGCAGGGACGGACCCAAGCACAAACGCAGTGCCTAGACTTCTTATGCGAAGGATCCTGAAGAAAGACGATCGGCTCCCGTGGTAGGTGGCAATCAAACATGTAGTGACCATAGATAGATTATGCATGGAAAGCAAACTAGCTTAGGTAAATGCAAGAACGATACATGCCACTGGGTCGGACCCGAGCAGCCTGGGGATGATGTAGCCCGAGGGGCGCCCCCAGCAGGGTAAGCCAAAGATGCAAGAGGATACATGCCGTAGGGACAGGCCCATGCGACCTGGGAATAATGCAGCCCGAGGGGTGCTCCCAGCTGAATGAACTTGGAAAATGACACCTAGTTTTATTATCGAAGGAGCGTTGGGGTAGCTGAAGGTGCGCGCCGAAGAAGCCGCTCCTCACGAGTCATCGACACCCTGAGCCTCGGGAGGCTCTGGGGGCTCAGGTGGCCTCCTGAGGAGCATCTCCATCTCCGCCAGGACCGCATGATGCCTGGCTTCCTGGGCCACCAAGATGCTCTGTAGATTGCATTGGAAGGCGGCTGCCACTCTTGGCAGGCTGAACGGCATGCGCACGTAGCTGTGAGGTGGGCCCTCACACCGGCCAGCACGCGAAGGCCAGAAGCACTCCTAAGATGCGGCCCTGTTGAGCCCTGGGATGTCGATGCAGATGTGCAGCTCACCACCCTCGCCCGGGTGGGGAGCTACACCAGGTGGGCGGTGGTCGCCGCGTATTTCCCTTGCTTCCTGAAGCTCCTAAGTGGTCTTGACGATGAACTCCTGAGCGCCGGGCGCTCCTCGCCCGGTGCCCTCCTAAGGGAATTGTGCCGCGAAGCACGCCTCCACGTGGTGCCCTCATGATGTTGGCCAGGTCTGAGGCCCTCCAGAAGAGAGCTCCCGAGCCCTGCCCGAGGAGAGCGCGCCTTCCTATGCAAGGGAGGGAGGCGCCCGAAGTGCGGGTGCCGATCCTGAGGTGGCGTCGCTAGAGGCGCCGCTCCCCTGAGGCCCAGTGCGGAGTAGCTGCTTCTTCTTCTTGGGGTTAGCCTCAGGAGGGTACTGCACACACACGCTGTCAGGGGCTTCGATTGCTGCAGCTTGGAAGGCGCGCTCGAGGGAGCACACTGCTACCTCTTGAGCACTGTGTTGGTTTTCCCTTGAAGAGGAAAGGGTGATGCAGTAAAGTAGCGTAAGTATTTCCCTGAATTTTTGAGAACCAAGGTATCAATCTATTAGGAGATCACGCTCAAGTCCACGCACCTACACAAACGAATAAGAACCTCGCAACGAACGCGCTAAAGGGGTTGCCAATCCCTTCACGGTCACTTACGAGAGTGAGATCTGATAGATATGATAAGATAATATTTTTGGTACTTTTTATGATAAAGAGAAATAAAGCTGCAAAGTAAAATAAAAGGCAATAGAAATAACTAAGTATTGGAAGATTAATATGATGAAAGATAGACCCGGGGGCCATAGGTTTCACTAGTTGCTTCTCTCAAGAGCATAAGTATTACGGTGGGTAAACGAATTACTGTCGAGCAATTGATAGAATTGAGCATAGTTAGGAGAATATCTAGGTACGATCATGTATATAGGCATCACTTCCGTGACAAGTAGACCAAACGATTCTGCATCTACTACTATTACTCCACACATCGACCGCTATCCAGCATGCATCTAGAGTATTAAGTTCATAAGAATAGAGTAATGCTTTAAGGAAGATGACATGATGCAGAGGGATAAACTCATGCAATATGATATAAACCCCATCTTTTTTATCCTCGATGGAAACAATACAATACGTGTCGGTTCCCTTTCTATCATTGGTATCGAGCACCCCAAGATTGAATCCAAAGCTAAGCACTTCTCCCATTGCAAGAAAGATCAATCTAGTAGGCCAAACCAAACTGATAATTCGAAGAGACTTGCAAAGATAATTAGATCATACATATAAGAATTCAGAGAAGAACCAAATATTGTTCATAGATTGTCTTGATCATAAACCCACAATTCATCGGATCTCGACAAACACACCGCAAAAGAAGATTACATCGAATAGATCTCCAAGAAGATCGAGGAGAACTTTTTATTGAGATCCAAAGAGAGAGAAGAAGCCATCTAGCTAATAACTATGGACCCGAAGGTCTGAAGTAAACTACTCACACTTCACCGGAGAGGCCATGGAGTTGATGTAGAGGCCCTCCGTGATCAATGCCCCCTCCGGTGGAGCTCCGGAAAAGGCCCCGAGATGGGATCACTCAGGTACAGAAGGTTGCGGCGGTGGAATTAGGTTTTCGTGGTGCTCCTAGATGTTTGGGGGTACGTGGATATATATAGGAGGAAGAAGTACGCCGGTGGAGCAATAGGGGCCCATTAGGGTGGAGGGTGCACCCAGGGGGTAGGCGCGCCCCCTGCCTCGTGCCCTCCTCGATCATTTCTTGACGCACACTCCAAGTATCCTGGATCACATTTGTTGAGAAAATCACGTTCCCGAATGTTTCATTCCGTTTGGACTCCGTTTGATATTCCTTTTGTTCGAAACCCTAAAATAGGCAAAAAAAACAACAATTTGGGCTTGGCCTCCGTTTAGTAGGTTAGTCCCAAAAATGAGTAAAAGTGTAAAATAAAGCCAATTAACATCCAAAATAGATAATATATTAGCATGGAGCAATCAAAAATTATAGATACGTTGGAGACGTATCAAGCATCCCCAAGCTGAATTCCTGCTTGTCCTCGAGTAGGTAAATGATAAAAGAAGAATAATTTTTGATGTGGAATGCCTTCAAACATATTTCTCAATGTAATTTTTCTTTATTGCTGCATGAATTTTCAGATCCATAAGATTCAAGACAGAAGTTAAATATTGACATAAAAATAATAATACTTCAAGCATACTAACTAAGCAAATATGTATTCTCAAAATAACATGGCAAAAGAAAGTTATCCCTACAAAATCATATAGTCTGGCTATGCTCTATCTTCACCACACAAAATATTTAAATCATGCACAACCCCGATGACATGTCAAGCAATTGTTTCATACTTTTGATGTTCTCAAACTTTTTCAATCTTCACGCAATATATGAGCGTGAGCCATGGATATAACACTATATGGTGGAATAGAAATGGTGGTTGTGGAGAAGACAAAAAGGAGAAGATAGTCTCACATCAAATAGGTGTATCAATGGGCTATGGAGATGCCCATTAATAGATATCAATGTGAGTGAGTAGGGATTGCCATGCAACGGATGCACTAGAGCTATAAGTGTATGAAAGCTCAACAAAAGAAACTAAGTGGGTGCGCATCCAACTTGCTTTCTCATGAAGACCTGGGACAATTTGAGGAAGCCCATCATTGGAATATACAAGCCAAGTTCTATAATGAAAAATTCCCACTAGTATATGAAAGTGATATCATAGGAGACTCTCTATCATGAAGACAATGGTGCTACTTTGAAGCACAAGTGTGGAAAAAGGATAGTAACATTGTCCCTTCTCTCTTTTTCTCTCATTTTCTTTTTTTCTTTGGGCCTTCTTTCTTTTTTTGGCCTCTTTTTTCGTCCGGAGTCTCATCCTGACTTGTGGGGGAATCATAGTCTCCATCATCCTTTCCTCACTTGGGATGATCATCACACTTTATTTACTTACAACTCAAGAATTACAACTCGATACTTAGAACAAGATATGACTCTATGTGAATGCCTCCGGTGGTGTACCGGGATGTGCAATGATGCATGAGTGACATGTATGAAGAATTATGAACGGTGGCTTTGCCACAAATACGATGTCAACTACATGATCATGCAAGCAATATGACTATGATGAAGCGTGTCATAATAACGGAATGGTGGAAAGTTGCATGGCAATATTTCCCGGAATGGCTATGGAAATGCCATAATAGGTAGGTATGGTGGCTGTTTTGAGGAAGGTATATGGTGGGTTTATGGTACCGGCAAAAGTTGCGTGATACTAGAGAGGCTAGAAATGGTGGAAGGGTGAGAGTGCGTATAATCCATGGACTCAACATTAGTCATAAAGAACTCATATACTTGTTGCAAAAATCTACAAGTTATCAAAGCAAAGTATTACGCGCATGCTCCTAGGGGGATATATTGGTAGGAAAAGACCATCGCTCGTCCCCGACCGCCACTCATAAGGAAGACAATCAATAAATAAATCATGCTCCCACTTCATCACATAACGGTTCACCATACGTGCATGCTACAGGAATCACAAATTTCAACACAAGTATTTCTCAAATTCACAACTACTCAACTAGCATGACTCTAATATCACCATCTCCATATCTCAAAACAATTATCAAGTATCAAACTTCTCATATCATTCAATGCACTTGTATGAAAGTTTTTATTATTGCCATGTTGTTCTAAAGGACTCTCAAAATAATATAAGTGAAGCATGACAGATCAATTATTTCTATAAAATAAAACCACCACCGTGCTCTAAAAGATAAAAGTGAAGCTCTAGAGCAAAAACTATGTAGCTCAAAAGATATAAGTGAAGCACATAGAGTATTCTAATAAATTTCAAATCGTGTGAGTCTCTCTCAAAAGGTGTCTACAGCAAGCATGATTGTGGTAAACTAAAAAGCAAAGACTCAAATCATACAAGACGCTCCAAGCAAAACACATATCATGTGGTGAATAAAAATATAGCTCCAAGTAAAGTTACCGATAGACGAAGACGAAAGAGGGGATGCCTTCCGGGGCATCCCCAAGCTTAGGGTTTTTGGTGTCCTTGAATTTTACCTTGGGGTGCCATGTTCATCCCCAAGCTTAGGCTCTTGCCACTCCTTGTTCCATAATCCATCAAATCTTTACCCAAAACTTGAAAACTTCACAACACAAAACTCAAAATAGAAAATCTCGTGAGCTCTGTTAGCGAAAGAAAACAAAACACCACTTCAAGGTACTGTAATGAACTCATTCTTTATTTATATTGGTGTTAAACCTACTGTATTCCAACTTCTCTATGGTTTATAAACTCTTTTACTAGCCATAGATTCATCAAAATAAGCAAACAACACAAGAAAAACAGAATCTGTCAAAAACAGAACAGTCTGTAGTAATCTGTAACTAACGCAACTTTTGGAACCCCAAAAATTCTAAAATAAATTTCTGAACGTGAGGAATTTATCTATTAATAATCTGCAAAAAGATTTAACTAAATATCACTTTCCAAATAAAAATGGCAGCAATTCTTGTGAGCGCTAAAGTTTCTGTTTTTTACAGCAAGATCAAAAAGACTTTCCCCAAGTCTTCCCAAAGGTTCTACTTGGCACAAACACTAATTAAACACAAAAAACACAACCAAAACAGAGGGTAGAGAAATTATTTATTTAATAACAGCAAGGAAAAATATCTGGTTGTCTCCCAACAAGCGCTTTTTTAAAGCCTTATAGCTAGGCATAAGATTTCAACGATGCTCACATGAAAGACAAGAATAGAAGCACAAAGAGAGCATCATAAAACACGTGACGAACACATCTAAGTCTAACATACTTCCTATGCATAGGCATCTTATAGGCAAAAAAATTATCAAGGCAAGCAAAAACTATCATATGCAAGGAAGCGGAAAGAAACAATAGCAATCTCAACATAACGAGAGGTAATTTAGTAACATGAAAATTTCTACCACCATATTTTCCTCTCTCATAATAATTACATGTAGGATCATAATCAAATTCAAAAATATATCTATCACAAAACATATTCTTAGCACAATCCACATGTATGCAAAGTTGACACTCTTCCAAAATAGTGGGATTAACATTAACTAAAGTCATGACCTCACCAAACCCACTTTTATCAAAAACTTCATAAGATTGAACATTCCCCAAATATGTGGGATCTAAAGTTGACACTCTTCCAAACCCACTTTCAATATTATTGCAAACATTATAATCAATCTCATATTCATCATGGGGCTTAAATAAACTTTCAAGATCATAAGAAGAATCACCCCAATCATGATCATTGCAACAAGTAGTAGACATAGCAAAACTAGCATCCCCAAGCGTAGGGTTTTGCATATTATAAGCACAATTGAAATTAATAGAATTTATATTATCATCATTGCAATCATTGTTTCTATTCAAAGATCCATCGTGAATCACTCCATAAAGTACTTCATCACAATATTTAGATTCATGAATTTCAAGAAAAACTTCATAAAGATAATCTAGTGCACAAAACTCACTAGCAATTGGTTCATCATAATTGGATCTCTTAAAAAGATTAGCAAGCGGATGAGGATCCATAGATCTTAGGTTCTCTGTTTAGAAATAAATAAACAACTATTCCAACCAAACGAGCCAAGTAAGACATCAAAGAAAATGGAAAGACGAACATAAGAAGGGCGAAGAAAATGGCAAGGGTGAAGTGGGGGAGAGGCAAACGAGAGGCAAATGGAAAATAATGTAATGCGAGGGATAATAGTTTGTGATGGGTACTTGGCATGTCTTGACTTTACTTGACTTGGCGTGAATCTCCCCGGTAACGGCGCTAGAAATCCATCTTGCTACCTCTTGAGCACTGCGTTGGTTTTCCCTTGAAGAGGAAAGGGCGATGCAGTAAAGTAGCATAAGTATTTCCCTCCGTTTTTGAGAACCAAGGTATCAATCCAGTAGGAGATCACGCTCAAGTCACATGCACCGACACAAACAAATAAGAACCTCGCAGCCAACGTCATAAAGGGGTTGTCAATCCATTCATGGTCACTTACGAGAGTGAGATCTGATAGATATGATAAGATAATATTTTTGGTATTTTTATGATAAAGAGAAATAAAGATGCAAAGTAAAATAAAAGGCAATAGAAATAACTAAGTATTGGAAGATATATATGATGAAAGATAGACCCGGGGGCCATAGGTTTCACTAGTGGCTTCTCTCAAGAGCATAAGTATTATGGTGGGTAAACGAATTACTGTTGAGCAATTGGTAGAAATGAGCATAGTTATGAGAATATCTAGGTATGATCATGTATACAGGCATCACGTCTGTGACAAGTAGACCGAAACAATTCTACATCTACTACTATTACTCCACACATCGACCGCTATCCAACATGCATATAGAGTATTAAGTTCATAAGAATAGAGTAATGCTTTAAGGAAGATGACATGATGTAGAGGGATAAACTCATGCAATATGATATAAACCACATCTTTTTATCCTCGATGGCAACAATACAATATGTGTTGGTTCCTTTTCTGTCACTAGGATCGAGCACCGCAAGATTGAACCCAAAACTAAGCACTTGTCCCATTGCAAGAAAGATCAATCTAGTAGGCCAAACCAAACTCATAATTTTAAGAGACTTGCAAAGATAAACCAATCATACATAAAAGAATTCAGAGAAGAATAAAATATTGTTCATAGATAATCTGGATCATAAACCCACAATTCATCGGATCTCGACAAACACACCGCAAAAGAAGATTACATCGAATAGATCTCCAAGAAGATCGAGGAGAACTTTGTATTGAGATCCAAAGAGAGAGAAGAAGCCATCTAGCTAATAACTATGGACCTGAAGGTCTGAAGTAAACTACTCACACTTCACCGGAGAGGCCATGGAGTTGATGTAGAGGCCCTCTGTGATCAATGCCCCCTCCGATGGAGATCCGGAAAAGGCCCCGAGACGGGATCTCTCAGGTACAGAAGGTTGCGGCAGTGGAATTAGGTTTTCGTGGTGCTCCTGGATGTTTGGGGGTACGTGGATATATATAGGAGGAAGAAGTACGTCGGTGGAGCAACGAGGGGCCCACGAGGGTGGAGGGCGCGCGCCCCTGCCTCGTGCCCTCCTCGATCGTTTCTTGACGCACACTCCAAGTCTCCTGGATCACGTTTGTTTAGAAAATCACGTTCGCGAAGGTTTCATTCCGTTTGGACTCCGTTTGATATTCCTTTTCTTCGAAACCCTAAAATAGGCAAAAACAACAATTTGGGCTGGGCCTCCAGTTAGTAGGTTATTCCCAAAAATGATATAAAAGTGTAAAATAAGGCCCATTAACATCCAAAATAGATAATATAATAGCATGGAGCAATCAAAAATTATAGATACGTTGGAGACGTATCACACACCACATCTCTTTCTTCACAGGGGACTGTGATGATTCCACCGCTTCCCGGCATCTTGAGGATGTTGTAGCCATGGTGGGTGACTGCCATGAACTTGGCTAACGCTGGGTACCCGAGGAGGGAGACCGGGATTGCCCTGAAGACGGTCCTCGCGTGGCTGGTCCCTCCAGGCGCCCTCACGAGGCTGGTCCTGCCAGCGGTCCTCGCGAGGCTGGTCGCGCCACTCCTGGCAGGGCCCGCGGTCGCCCCAATGTCCTCCACCTCGTCCACTTCCTTGGCCGTAGCCCCGGTTGTCGCGCTTGGGGCATCGACCGAAGCGTCCATCTCGAATGGCTCTGAGCTCTTGACAATCGTTGGTGTTGTGGCTGCGCACATTGTGGAAGGCGCAGAACGTACGGCTGCCCTTGGACGACTCGGGGAGGTCCCTGTAACACCCATGATGCGGCTATATCTCCCACGTGTCGGAGCATGACTTAGAGGCATAACCGCATTGTAGGCAATGTCGCAAGAGGGGTAATCTTTACACATCCCATGTACTGAATAAGAAAAGAGGTACATAGTTGGCTTACACTCGCCATGTCACACAATACATAAATATAGCATTACAATCATCCAGATACAATCAAGGTCCGACTACGGAACCAAAATAAAGACAACCCCAAATGCATAATGTCCCCGATCGCCCCAACTGGGCTCCACTACTGATCGTCTGGAAAGGAAACGTAGTATCGTCCTGAGTCCTCATCGAACACCCACTTGAGCTTAGTCGCATCTCCTGGAATGGTATCATCGGCACCTGCATCTGGTTTTGAAGTAATCTATGAGTCATGGGGACTCAGCAATCTCACACCCTCACGATCAAGACTATTTAAGCTTATAGGTAGGGAAAAGGTATGAGGTGGAGCTGCAGCAAGCACTAGCATATATGGTGGCTAACATACGCAATTGAGAGCGAGAAGAGAAGGCAAAGCATATTCGAGAATCTATGATCAAGAGGTGATCCTAGAAATACTTACGTTCAAGCATAACACGAGACTGTGTTCTCTTCCCGGACTCCACCGAAAAGAGACCATCACGGCTACACATGCTATTGATCCATTTTAATTAAGTTAAGTTTCAGGTTTTCTATAACCGGACATTAACAAATTCCCATCTGCCCATAACCGCGGGCACGGCTTTCGAAAGTTCAAATCCCTATAGGGGTGTCCCAACTTAGCCCATCACAAGCTCTCACGGTTAACGAAGGATATTCCTTCTCCCAATACAACCCGATCAGACTCGGAATCCCGGTTACAAGACATCTCGACAATGGTAAAACAAGACCAGCAAAGCCACCCGATGTGCCGACAAATCCCGATAGGAGTCGCACGTATCTCGTTCTCAAGGAAACACCGGATGAGACTAGCTACAAGTAAAACCAACCCTCATGTTTCCCCAAGGTGGCCCCGCAGGCAGCTCAGTTTGGACCAACACTCAGAGGAGCACTGGCCCGGGGAGGTTTAAAATAAAGATGATCCTTGAGTCCACGGAACCCAAGGGAAAAAGGATAGGTGGTGAATGGTAAAACCAAGGTTGGGCCTTGCTGGAGGAGTTTTATTCAAGGCGAACTGTCAAGGGGTTCCCATTATAACCCAACCGTGTAAGGAACGCAAAATCCGGGAACATAACACTGATATGATGGAAACTAGGGCGGCAAGAGTGAAACAAAACACCAGGAATAAGGCCGAGCCTTCCACCCTTTACCAAGTATATAGGTGCATTAAGATAAACAAGATAATAAGATGATATCCCAAAAATAAACAATGTTCCAACAAGGAACAAACTCCAATCTTCACCTGCAACTAGCAACGCTATAAGAGGAGCTGAGCAAAGCGGTAACATAGCCAAACAACGGTTTGCTAGGACAAGGTGGGTTAGAGGTTTGACATGGAAATATGGGAGGCATGATAAGGCATGTGGTAGGTATCGCGTCATAGGCATAGCAATAGAGCGAGCAACTAGCAAGCAAAGATAGAAGTGATTTCGAGGGTATGGTCATCTTGCCTGCAAAGTTCTCTGAGTTGACGTGAGCTTGATCCTCGTAAGCGTACTCAACGGGTTCCTCGATCACGTACTCATCTCCTGGCTCTAACCAAAGCAAGAACACAAGCAAAGGGAGACACAATCAACCACGGTGCAATGCGCAAGCAACATGATGCAAAACATGGCATGCTATGAGGGATGTGATATGCAATGCATATGCGTGCTTCGGAAGGGAAAGATTGAACAAGGACTCAACTTGGAAAACCAAGAGTGCCGCTGGAAATATGAGTTGATTTCGGTCGAAATTGATATAAAGATCACCGGAATAGGATGCACGGTTTGCAAATGGCAAGCAAAACAATAATGGCACAAAACTCCGATTAACAGCACGAGGCCATCTAAATGCATCAAGAAAAATAAGCTACTGCACTCTAACATAGCAATAGAGCACATGGCAGCGATCCACTCAAGATGGTTGACAAAAGATGAACACTACTCTACGGCTAAATAACACAATAGCAGGTTCAAACAAGCATGGAAAAAGTGCAAAAGATATCAAGTTCACAGACTTAGTGAAAAAAACATGTCAGGATTTAACATCAGGAAGCAATGTTTAGAGCAAGGTAACAACATGCTACAGGAACATATCATGGCAAAGCAAGGGATGGCATGAAACTACACAAAGCATATAACAAAAGTCCCTTACTGACCATAAGCCAAAAGGGATCAGAAGATACAATGGCAACCATGTGAACATAGCAAGTTTCGTTAACAGATTCAGACTTAGCAGAAAACTGGAACATGGCAAAACATATTTATGTAGGCATGTTTGTGAGCTCGATGCACTCACCACAAGGCATTTTATGACAAACTAAGCATACACCCAGCAAGAAGACATGATAAATAAGCTAACCATGGAAAGAGCACTCTCGTAGCATGCATGGAACAACTACAACAACCTTGGAAAAATTGATTAACACGTAAACAATCTGCCAGGAACACTTTATAGCAAACGTAGAGCAAGATTAAGTCATGCTAGGGTAGTCCATAATTGCAAACAAAGACATGGATGGATAGAGCATAACAATATCTCAAAATCATCCTTACTGAACATGCTCAAAAGAGGCATGGATCACTGTGTAGCAACAAGAATACATGGCATAAAAATATCATCAGGAAAATGACTTAGAAGAATTCAAGTCCCTGAAATCAGCAACATTACGAGAGCTACTTTGCATGCTTGTGATAGTCACCACATTGATCACAAAAATACATGGCATAGACCGCTATAAAGATGACATGGCATAGCCCAAAACACATGTAGGGCTCAATTTCATAGGAGGCACACATTAATCATGGCAAAAAAGACAAATGTCCATAATCTGTTAAGAAACAGAACCTAACATTACATAGCACTCTTGCAACAACATTTAGGGAATCAAGATGAACTCAAATGAACATGTGCAATGGAACAAAATGAAGTGCACATCTAGACGGACAATTTGATATGCCACACGCCCAAAACGGAGCTACGGGTGCAAAGTTATGATGCGATGAAGTTGCCTAAAAATACTGAAAGACTGGGGACTTAGATGAATTTCGGGGTCAACCTGCTCAGATCTAGGGTTCGCACGTGGATCGAGGCAGCCGGAGGTACTCGCCGCAGACGAGGGAGACGGCGGCCGGAGTCGGCCAGGGAAGGGCGCCGACGGGATAGAGTTGCTGGATCCGGGCGATGCCACCCCGGATCTGGCCGGAGTCGGAGTCGGCGGCGACGGGCGGGGCACTTAGGCTCCGGTGCATGGCGGCCGGTGGCAGGGTCGGTGAGGCGAGGCGGTGGCCGGCTGGAGCGGGGGCGGTGGCCGGCGGACTCCGGTGGCGCGGCGGAGGAGCACGGGGCACGGGCGGCGGCGGATGGGCTCGGCGGGCCTGACGCGGGCTCGCGGGCCGACGGTGGCGGGAGGCGGTGGCGCTGCCACGTGGCGGCGTGGGAGTGGTGCGGAGCGGCGACGGTGATTTGTCCGGCGCGGACCGGACGTGTCCGGCGCGCGGAGGGAGCGGGGCTAGTGTTAGGGTGGTTTTGATCCGGGATTTTTGGGGGGGAGGCACCTATTTATAGGTAGAGGGAGCTATGAGACTCCAAATTGAGCACGGTTTTCGGCCACGCGATCGTGATCGAACGACCACGATGATGGAGGGGGTTTAGGTGGGTTTTGGGCCACTTTGGAGAGGTGTTGGGCTGCAACACACACGAGGCCTTTACGGTTCCTCGGTTAACCGTTGGAGTATCAAACGAAGTCCAAATGGCACGAAACTTGACAGGCGGTCTACCGGTAGTATACCAAGGCCGCTTGGCATTTCTCGGTCCAATCCGAGAACGTTTAACACTCGCACATGAAAAGAGGCAAAAAGGAGACACCGGAGGACATAGGAGCGCCGGAATGCAAAATGGACAACGGGGAAAATGCTTGGATGCATGAGACGAATACGTATGCAAATGCGATGCACATGATGACATGAAAAGAAATGCAAGACATGGACAAAAGCAAAACAAAGACGAAACCCAACAACGAGGAATATCATAACTTAGTGCCGAAAATGGCAAGAGTTGGAATACAAATATGGCAAGTTACATATGGGGCGTTACAGTCCCGACCGTGCTTTGTGTCTGGCTCTGCCGCGAGTATGGCCAATCCCTTGCGCTTCACGTCCTTGACCTTGGCCTTCTTATCCTCTGGATCTGCAGCAGGAAGCTCGAGGAGGGAGAGACGCCGCTCCGCATCTCTTGCACACTTGGTTGCTATGTTGAACAGCTCCAAAGTCGTGCACAGCTCCTCATGGATGGCGGGCTCCTCCTTCATCTTGATGTCGTGGACGCCATCGGAAAATGCTGAGATGATGGCCTCGTCCGTCACCTTGGGATCTTGAGATGCACGCTGTTGAAGCGCTGGATGTACTTCTGCAGGGTCTCTCCCGGTTGTTGCTTGATGTGGTGCAGGTCGCACGCGACCGGAGGTCGGTCGTGTTTTCCCTGGAAGTTGGCGACGAAGCGGTTGCGCATCTCACCCCAGGAGGAGATCGAGCCTGAGGGTAGATTCAGGAGCCACGAGCGAGCGCCATCCTTGAGAGCCATGGGAAAGCAGTTCGCCATGACCTTTTCGTCGCCGTTGGCTGCCTCGATGCTTAGCTCGTAAAGCTGCAGGAACTCTACGGGGTCGGGGTGCCGTCGTAGCGAGGAGGCAGGTCCGACTTGAACTTGCCTGGCCAGACGACGCTACGCAGCTCGGGAACAAGGGCGCGACAGCCTGCGGTGGCCACTGGGGCCCTTTGCAGGGGCGGAGCCTGCCCTTGATGTCAGCGCACTGCCGCCACAGGCGGCACGAGATCTTGCCCTAGCGCCGGGAGTGCTGGAGCGTTTTCTTGCGGCCGGGGAACCTCGTGGCAGCTTCCTTCTTCGAGCACAGGCACACGGCATGATGGCTCACGCCGCGGGACCGCATGTCTTGGGACGGGGACACCGTCTTGACGCGGAGGAAGCGGTGGCGCTCCATGAGCTGCGCGTCTCAACGCAAGGGCGTCGTCTTGATGCGGAGGTGGTGGAGGCACTCTGTGAGCGACATCGCCCGCAGCTGGAGGTGGGCGAGGCAGCGAGAGGGATGGTGCAGGAAAGCCTCCAGCGGCGCTGATGAGCTCGGTGATGCGGTCCAACCAGTCCTCGTAGATGTCGTCAACTGGGCGGTAATGCAGGAGCTCACGTGCCATGAGCAGCACGGCCTGCGCGTCTGTGGGTGCGCGGTGGGCGTGAGACGATGAGCCGGCCGGAGTCAGCGACGGGGATGGCGGTGTGGCCGTCCCGCTGCATGAAGGGGTGCAGTGAAGACACTTGCTTCTCGTTTGCCGCCGGGCCGGTAGCAGCATTGGCAACAGGAGATGGAGAACGATGGGGAGGCCCACCAACACGGGCTGTCTGAGTGACACGGGCGGCAAGGGTGGCCCGGCGCTCGGCGCGGGCTCGACGTGCATCCGACATGGATGCGGTGGAGCAATGGGACACGTCGGCGGGAGGAAAGCTTCAGCGCACCCCTACCTGGTGCGCCAGATGTCGGATTTCGGGTTCCGGCAAAACCCTTGAGGTTCGAACACTGGGGTGCGCACAAAGATCTCTCCCCCTCTAGCTCTCGCCCTCACCGCAATATCAAGTCTTATCGCGTCGAACCCGTGGAACAAGGGACACAAGATTTATACTAGTTCAGGCCACCGATGTGGTGTAATAACCTACTCCAGTGTGGTGTGGTGGATTGTCTCTTGGGCTGAGGACGAACAGTTACAAGGGAAGAGCAGCCTCCTAACGAGAGGTGCTCTTGTGCTTGGTGAGTTGATGCGGTAGAGGATCGTCCTCTTCGTCCCCGATGAGCCTCCCCCTCTAAGGTGGTGGCTAGTCCTATTTATAGAGGCCCGGGTCCTCTCCCCAAATATTAGGCGGGAAGGGATCCCACAACGGCCAGTTTGAAAGGGGGCAGCTAGTACAAGATATCCTGACAAAAGGTGGTCTTCGCCTGCCAAAGGCTCTGGTGGTGACGCCGTCCTCGGCTCCACAGTGACCTCCGTCCTGCCATCTTGCCAGTCTTGGTCTCGTTGCACCGATATGGAAACCTTTGCTTGACGCCTCGGGACTCCGCGCCTGCGCTTGTATCTTTAGCATCAAAGAGGAAACGAGGACACTACGCGCGCTGGCGCCCGCCTGGCCTTGGTCGTCATGGCTTGCGTCACGGGGACCTCGCGAGGTGCCCCTTTCCTTGATCTGTCCGCCTCTCACGAGCCAGCCTGGTGCGGCCGCTCCCGAGGAGGTCTTGCGTCGTCTGCCTCGTGAAGATGGGTCGTACAGGGCCGCTGGTGGAGCCACGCCATGGGCCGCAGGCAGGCAAGTCTGGGGATCCCCGTTCCCAGGACACCGACAGGGGGTACCCAGACTTGCCTGCCTGCGTCCACGGCGTGGCTCCATCGACGGCCTGGTACGGCCCAGTTTCTGCAACAACAACCCAAGACCCTCGTGAGGGGCCAAGCCTCACGAGGCGGACGACACCAAGACCTCCCTGGGGGGCGGCCTCACTAGGCTGGCTCCCCAGGAGCGGGAATATGAATGCAAGGTGCACCTCGCGAGGTTCACATGACGTGAGCCATGACGACCAAGGCCAGGCGGGCGCCAATGGGCGCAGTGTACCAGTTTCCCCTTTGGTGCCAAGGAGGCAACCACAGGCGCGGAGTCCCGATGAATTAAGCAAAGGTTTCCATATTGGTGCAACGATACCAAGTCTGCCAGGACGACAAGACAGAGGTCATCGCAGAGCCCACTGCAGCGTCACCACGAGAGCCTTTGCAGGCGAAGACTACTTTTGTCAAGATAACCTATACTAGTTATCTCCCTTTGAATTTGGCCGTTGTGTGATCCCTTCCCGCCTACATTTGGGAAGAGGACCAAGGCCACTATAAATAGGACCTAGCCACCACCATAGAAAGTGAGAGATCAGACACACACCCACCAGCTCATCGAGCTCAAGAACACCTCGCCTCCTGAGGTTGTTCGTCCACTGTACTAGTTCATCCTCAGCCCCTCGAGGCAATCCACCACAAAGCTGGAGTAGGGTATTACACCACAAGGTGGCCCGAACCGGGATAAACTATTGTGTCCCTTGTCCCCCGGGTTTGTCGAGCTAGGCTGTGGAATCGTTGAACTGGCAGGTTGGGAAGAGGGATTTCTTCGCATGCACCCCAATGTTCGAACCTCTCAAGGGTCTGCGAAACCCTGAATCCGACACAGGTGTTTCAAGATTTTTAGTTTCACGCTCATCATCAGATTCAACAACATCATGTTGTATTACTCTAGCTATTTGTTCATCAAGAAAATCACCAAGTGGCACATCATTATGATCAAGCAAGGTACTAGCATCATCATAAGTATCATTCATAGTATAACTAGCATCATCAATAACTTGCAACATATCAGGATTAATAGCATGTGGTGGTGTTGCAAGTTTACTTATAACAGAGGGTGAATCTAAAGTAGTACTAGATGGCAGTTCCTTACCTCCCCTCGTCTTAGAGGGATAAATATTATTCTTGGCATCCTTCAGATTCTTCATAGTGATAAATTGATAATAATCCCAAGTGACTCAACAAATATAGCTATGCTCCCCGGCAATGGCGCCAGAAAAAGGTCTTGATAACGCACAAGTATAGGGGATCACAACAGTTTTTGAGGGTAGAGTATTCAATCCAAATTTATAGATTCGACACAGGGGGAACCAAAGAATATTTGAAGGGATTAGCAGCTGAGTTGTCAATTCAACCACACCTGGAGATTAATTATCTGTCGCAACGTGATCAGTAGCAAAGTAGTATGATAGTTTTGATAGTAGTGATAGCAGCAATAGTAACGGTAACAGTGATAGCAATAGTTTTGTAGCAAGTGCAACAGTAACGATAGGAGTAGTAACTTAGCAAGAACAATATAAGATAAATTCGTAGGCATTGGATCGGTAATTTGTTGGATGATATTCATCATGTGACAGTCATAACCTAGGGTGATACGGCACTAGGTCCAGTTTATAAATATAAAGTAGGCATGTATTCCGTAAATAGTCATACATGCTTATGGAAAGAACTTGCATGACATCTTTTGTCCTACCCTCCCGTGGAAGCGGGGTCCAATTGGAAACTAAGGGATATTAAGGCCTCTTTTTAATAGAGAACTGAAACAAAGCATTAACACACCATGAATACATGAACTCCGCAAACTACGGTCATCACCGGGAGTGGTCCTGACTATAGTCACTCTGGGGTTGCCGGGTCATAACACGTAGTAGGTGACTATAACTTCCAAGATCGGATCTAGAACATGGATATAATGGTGATAACATAAACGGTTCAGATCTGAAATCAAGGGACCCGGGCCCAAATTGACAAGCATTAAGCATGGCAAAGTCATAGCAACATCAATCTCAGAACATAGTGGATACTAGGGATCAAGACCTAACAAAACTAACTAGATTACATGATGAATATCATGCGACTCCTCACCGACCAGCGAGCCTACGAAGGAATTACTCACTCCCGGTGGGGAGCATCATGGAATTGGCGATGGAGAAGAGTTGGTGATGAAGAAGAACAAAGATCCCCCTCTCCGGAGCCCCAAACGAACTCCAGATCTGGCATCACAATGAAGAACAGGAGGTGACGGCGGCTCCATCTCGTGGATCGCGATAATTCTTTCTCCTTGATTTTTTTCTGGAAAAATAGGATTTTATAGCGTCGGTTTTAGGGTCTGCGGGGCCACCAGGTGGGGACAACCCACCTGGGCGCCAAGATCGCCCTGGTGGGTTGTGCCCACCTAGGTATCCCCCTCCGGTGGATCTTTGTTCCATAAATTCCCTTTATTGATATAAAGAATCCTCGGAAAGTGTCATTCCATTCTGGGAACTTTTATTTCTGCACAAAAACAACACCATGGTAGTTCTGCTGAAAACAGCATTAGTCCGGGGTTAGTATCACTCAAATCATGCAAATTAGAGTCCAAAACAAGAGGAAAAGTGTTAGGAAAAGTAGATACGTTGGAGATGTATCGGTGGGGGCTGGATTTTGTGGCTTGGCACTACATGAAGAGTGGGATTTTTTGTAAAAAAATGTTTATTATCTTACTCTAAAACCTGGAGATATAGGATCAAGATAATGGGAAATTTAGTGGCGAGGTGGATGGAGTTAGAAAATTGTGAATCTTTATTTGGAATGCACATATGCCTAAGAAGATTTGAGTGTTTGCTTGGCATTGGCGTCTAATAGTTTGACAGTTCATACTAGGAGAGCAAAATATCACCAGGCTAACTCAGGTACGTGCACAAATTATGTAGTTGAGTATGAGAACATTTTTCATAACTTAGTCTCTTGCTTAAAGGAACATGCCTTGCAGCAGGCCATGAAGGTGGTTTGGGACCTTTCAAGTGAAATGATTTTTTAACCGTAGCTCAGATCGGTTGTTCCTTTTGCTTGACAAACTAAGCATTACAGTGTGTTTACAGGTTTTTCTCCTCTTCTGGAGAGCTTGCACCTTCCAAATGATGTGACTTTTGGAGAAGGGATGGACCTCATTTATGTATTCGTGCATTTTTTGGGAAGATATTGGTCTTGCTATGTTGGGTGCAAGGCTATTAAGCCTTTGGAAATTTTTTAGTAGTAAAGGAAAAGATATGATGATGGACTATATGGTTGACTCCTCCACTAAGGCTAGTCATGATGCGTGCTTGCCTCCTTCCAATAAATATATTAAGATTAATGTGGACGTAAGTTTTGTTGTTGGTTGTGGCTTGCTACTTCTTGAGCTTGCGCTGGTTTTTCTCTTGAAGAGGAAAGGGTGATGTAGCAAAGTAGAGATAAGTATTTCCCTTAGTTTGAGAACCAAGGTATCAATCCAATAGGAGACAACGCACAAATCACTGAATACCTGCACAAACAATCAAAAAACTTGCACCCAATGTGATAAAGGGGTTGTCAACCCCTTCACGGTTACCAGCAAAAGTGAGATCTGATAGAGATAGATAAATGATAAAGTAAATATTTTTAGTATTTTGGTTTATAGATTGGAAAGTAAAAGATTGCAAAATAGTAGATCGGAAACTTATATGATGGAAAATAGACCCGGGGGCCATAGGTTTCACTAGAGGCTTCTCTCAAGAAAGTAAATAATACGGTGGGTGAACAAACTACTACCGAGCAATTGATAGAAACCACAAAGTTATGAAGATATCTAAGACAATGATCATGAATATAGGCATCACGCCTGTGTCAAGTAGACCGAAACGATTCTGCATGTACTACTATTACTCCACACATCGACCGCTATCCAGCATACATCTAGAGTATTAAGTTCATAAAGAATGGAGTAATGCATTAAGTAAGATGACATGATGTAGAGGAATTAACTCAAGCAATATGACGAAAACCCCATATTTTTATCCTTGATGGCAACAATACAATACGTGCCTTGCTGCCCCTATTGTCACTGGGAAAGGACACTGCAAGATTGAACCCAAAGCTAAGCACTTCTCCCATTGCAAGAAAAACCAATCAAGTTGGCCAAACCAAACCGATAGTTCGAGGAGAATTACAAAGATATCAAATCATGCATATAAGAATTCAAAGAAGATTCAAATAATATTAATAGATAAGTTGATCATAAATCCACAATTCATCGGATCTCGGCAAACACAACGCAAAAAAGAATTACATCGAATAGATATCCAAGAACATCGAGGAGAACATGGTATTAAGAATCAAAGAGAGAGAAGAAGCCTTCTAGCTACTGATACGTCCATTTTGCATCATGTTTTCTTACTGTTATTTATGATGTTTTTATGCATAATAATGCTTTTTGGAGTAATTCTAATGCCTTTTCTCTCATAATTTGCAAGGTACTCACAAAGAGGGAGAATTCCGACAGCTGGAAATGTGGACCTGGAAAAGCTACGTCAGGCTACCTATTCTGCACAACTCCAAACAAGCTGAAACTTTACGGAGAATTTTTATGGAATATATGAAGAGGGGGGCCACCTGGTGGGCACAACCCACCTGGGCGTGCCAGGGAGCCCAGGTGCGCCCTGGTGGGTTGTGCTCACCCAGGCCCAGCTCCGGTGCCCATCTTCTGGTATATAAGTCATTTTGACCTAGAAAAAAAGGGGAGGACTTTTGGGATGGAGCGCCGCCTTCTCGAGGTAGAACCTGGTCAAGAGCACTTTTGCCCTCCGGTGGAGCGATTCCGCCAGGGGAACTTCCCTCCGAGAGGGGAAAATCATTGTCATCATCATCACCAACAACTCTCCCATCTTGGGGAGGGAAATCTCCATCAACGTCTTCAACAACACCATATCATCTCAAACCCTAGTTCATCTCCTGTGTTCAATCTTGTTACCGGAACTATGGATTGGTGCTTGTGGGTGACTAGTAGTGTTGATTACATCTTGTAGTTGATTACTATATGGTTTATATGTTGGAAGTTTATATGTTCAGATCCATTATGGTAATTAATACCCCTCTGATCTTGAGCATGTTTATCACTTGTGAGTAGTTACTTTTGTTCTTGAGGTCACGGGCGAAATCATGTTGTAAGTAATTGCTACCTCTTGAGCATGCGTTGGTTTTCCCTTGAAGAGAAAAGGGTGATGCAGCAAAGTAGCATAAGTATTTCCCTCAGTTTTTGAGAAGCAATGTATCAATCCAGTAGGAGATAATGCACAAATCATTGAATACCTGCACAAACAATCAAACAACTTGCACCCAACGTGATAAAGGGGTTGTCAATCCCTTCACGGTTACCAGCAAAAGTGAGATCTGATAGAGATAGATAAACGATAAAGTAAATATTTTTTGTATTTTGGTTTATAGATTGGAAAGTAAAAGATTGCAAAATAGTAGATCGGAAACAAATATTGTAGATCGAAAACTTATATGATGGAAAATAGACCCGGGGGGCATAGGTTTCACTAGAGTTTGTGATGGGTACTTGCTACGTCTTGACTTGGGCGTAGATCTCCCCGGCAATGGCGCCAGAAATCCTTCTTGCTACCTCTTGAGCATGCATTGGTTTTCCCTTGAAGAGGAAAGGGTGATGTAGCAAAGTAGCGTAAGTATTTCCCTCAGTTTTTGAGAACCAAGGTATCAATCCAGTAGGAGACTACATGCAAGTCACCTAGTACCTGCACAAACAAACAAGAACTTCGCAACCAACGCGATAAAGGGGTTATCAATCCCTTCACAGTCACTTATGAAAGTCAGATCTGATAGAGATAATAAGATAAATATTTTTTGGTATTTTTGTTGCATAGATTGAAAAGTAAAGATTGCAAAATAAATGGCGACAGAAATAGCTAAAGTAGACGCCGGGGCCATAGGTTTCACTAGTGTCTTCTCTCAAGATATCATATATTACAGTGGGTGAACAAATTACTGCCGAGCAATTGATAGAAAAGCGCATAGTTATGATGATATCTAGGCATGATCATGAACATAGGCATCACGTCCGTGTCAAGTAGACCGAAACGATTCTGCATCTACTACTATTACTCCACACATCGACCGCTATCCAGCATGCATCTAGAGAATTAAGTTCATAAGAACAGAATAACACATTAGGCAAGATGACATGATGTAGAGGGATAAACTCAAGCAATATGATATAAACCCCATCTTTTTATCCTCGATGGCAACAACATAATACGTGTTGGTTCCCTTTCTGTCAATGGGATAGAGCACCACAAGATTGAACCCAAAGCTTAGCACTTCTTCCATTGCAAGAAAGATCAATCTAGTAGGCCAAACCAAACTGATAATTCGAAGAGACTTGCAAATATATCAAATCATGCATATAAGAATTCAGAGGAGAATCAAATATTGTTCATATATAATCTTAATCATAAACCCACAATTCATCGGATCTCGGAAAACACACCGCAAAAAGAATTACATCGAGTAGATCTCCAAGACCATCGAGGAGAACTTTGTATTGAGATCCAAAGAGAGAGAAGAAGCCATCTAGCTAATAACTATGGACCCGAAGGTCTGTGGTAAACTACTCACGCATCATCGGAGAGGTTATGGTGTTGATGTAGGAGCCCTGCGTGATCAAATCCCGCTCCGGCAGATCTCCGAAAAAGGTCACCAGATGGGATCTCACGGGTATAGAAGGTTGCGGTGGTGGAAAAGTGGTTTCGTGGCTCCCCTGGATGTTTTCAGGGTATAAGAGTATATATAGGCGAAAGAAGTAGGTCGGTGGAGCTGCGAGGGGCCCACGAGGGTGGGGGCGCGCCGCCCTACCTCGTGGCCGCCTTGCTGCTTTCTTGACGTCCACTCCAAGTCTCCTGGATTGTGTTTGTTCCAAAAAAGATCCTAGCGAAGGTCTCATTCCATTTGGATTCCTTTTGATATTCCTTTTCTGCGAAACACTGGAATAGGCAAAAAAACAGCAATTTGCACTGGGCTTTCGGTTAATAGGTTAGTCCCAAAAATAATACAAAAGTGTATAATAAAGCCCATAAACATCCAAAACAAATAATATAATAACATGGAACAATCAAAAATTATAGATACCTTGGAGACATATCAAGCATCCCCAAGCTTAATTCTTGCTCGTCCTCGAGTAGGTAAATGATAAAAACAGAATTTTTGATGTGGAATGCTACCTAACATAATTTTCAATGTATTTCTCTTTATTGCGGCATGAATGTTTAGATTCGAAAGATTCTATATGGAAGTTTAATATTGACATAAAAATAATAATACTTCAAGCAATGCTAACCAAGCAATCATGTCTTATCAAAATAACATAGCCAAAGAAAGCTTATCCCTACAAAGTCATATAGTTTGGCCATGCTTCATTTTCGTCACACAAAATGCTCCCATCATGCACAACCCCGATGACAAGCCAAGTAATTGTTTCATACTTTAGTCTTTTCAAACTCTTTCAACTTTTACACAATATATGAGCGCGAGCCATGGATATAGCACTATGGGTGGAATAGAATATGATGATGGAGGTTGTGTGAGAAGACAAAAAGGGAGAAAGTCTCTCATTGACGTGGCTAATCAACGGGCTATGGAGATGCCCATCAATTGATGTCAATGCAAGGAGTAGGGATTGTCATGCAACGGATGCACTAGAGCTATGAATATATGAAAGATCAACAAAAGTAACTAAGTAGGTGTGCATCCAACTTGCTTGCTCAAGAAGACCTAGGGAATTTGAGGAAGCCTAGTGTTGGAATATACAAGCCAGGTTCTATAATTAAAAATTCCCACTAGTATATGAAAGTGAGAACATAAGAGACTCTCTATCATGAAGATCATGGTGCTACTTTGAAGCACATGGGTGGAAAAAGGATAGTAACATTGCCCCTTCTCTCTTTTCTCTAATTTTTATGGCCTTTCTCTTTTTTCTGAATAACTTTCCTCACATGGGACAATGCTCTAATAATGAAAATCATCACACTTTTATTTACTTTAGAACTCAAGAATTACAACTCGATACTTAGAACAAAATATGACTCTACGTGAATACCTCCAGGGGTGTACCAAGATATGCAATGAATCAAGAGTGACATGTATGAAAGAATTATGAAGGTGGCTTTGCCACAAATACGATGTCAACTACATGATCATGCAAGGCAATATGACAATGATGGAGCGTGTCATTATAAACGGAACAGTGGAAAGTTGCATGGCAATATATCTCGGAATGGCTATGGAAATGCCATAATAGGTAGGTATGGTGGCTGTTTTGAGGAAGATATAAGGAGGCTTATGTGTGATAGAGCATATCATATCATGGGGTTTGGATGTACCGGCGAAGTTTGCACCAACTCTCGAGGTGAGAAAGGGTAATGCACGGTACCGAAGAGGCTAGCAATGATGGAAGGGTGAGAGTGCGTATAATCCATGGACTCAACATTAGTCATAAAGAACTCATATACTTATTGCAAAAATCTACAAGTCATCAAAACCAAGCACTACGCGCATGCTCCTAGGGGGATATATTGGTAGGAAAAGACCATCGCTCATCCCCGACCGCCACTCATAAGGAAAGCAATCAAAGAACACCTCATGCTTCAAATTTGTCACACAACGTTTACCATACATGCATGCTACGGGACTTGCCAACTTCAACACAAGTATCTCTAAATTCCATAGTTACTCAACTAGCACAACTTTAATATTACCACCTTTATATCTCAAAGCAACTATCAAGAATCAAACTTCTCATAACATTTAATGCACTCTGTATGTAAGTTTTTATTATACCCATCCCGGATGTCTATCATATTAGGACTAATGTCATAACCAAAGAAAATTGCCATGCTGTTCTAATAGACTCTCAAAATAATATAAGTGAAGCATGAGAGATCAATAATTTCTATAAAAGAAAAGCACCACCGTGCTCTAAAAAGATATAAGTGAAGCACTAGAGCAAAATTATCAAGCTCAAAAGATATAAGTGAAGCACATAGAGTATTCTAATAAATTCTGATTCATGTGTGTCTCTCCCAAAAGGTGTGTACAGAAAGGATGATTGTGGTAAACTAAAAATCAAATACTCAAATCATACAAGATGCTCCAAGCAAAACACATATAGCCTCAAGTAAAGTTACCAATAGGTGAAGACGAAGGAGGGGATGCCTTCTGGGGCATCCGCAAGCTTAGGCTTTTGGTTGTTGTTGAATTTTACCTTGGGGTTCCTTGGGAATCCCCAAGTTTAGGCTCTTGCCACTCCTTGTTCAGAAATCCATCGAATCTTTACCCAAAAACTTGAAAACTTCACAACACAAAACTCAACAGAAAATCTCATGTGCTCCGTTAGTATAAGAAAACAAACCACCACTTTAAGGTATTGTATAAAATCATTATTTATTTATATTGGTGTTAAACTTACTATATTCCAACTTCTCTACGGTTCATGCCCCCTGGTACTATCCATAGATTCATCAAAATAAGCAAACAACACACGAAAAACAGAATCTCTCAAAAACAGAACAATCAGTAGTAATCTGTGGGTTTCGTATACTTATGTAACTCCAAAAATCCTGAGAAATTAAGACATCCTAAATAATTTTTATAATGATCTACTGCAGTTGGAATCAGTATTTTATCTCTCTCTGGTTAAAAATGAAGCTTATTCTCGTGAGCTCATACTTTCTGTTTCTTTCAGCAATATCAAATAACAATCATCCAAGAAGATCCTAAAGGCTTTACTTGGCACAAACACTAATTAAAACATAAAAACCACAATCATAACAGAGGATATATGATTTATTTATTACTAAATAGGAACAAAAAGCAAGGAATAAAAATAAAATTGGGTTGGCTCCCAACAAGCGCTATCATTTAACGCCCCTAGCTTGGCATAAAAACAAGAATAGATCTAGGTATTATCATCTTTGGTATGCAATCCATATGTGTCTCTCGTAATAGGTTCATAAGGTAATTTAATTTTATTTATAGGAAAGTTTTCCATGCCTTTCCTTAATGGAAATTGGAATCTAATATTTCCTTCTTTCATGTCAATAATTGCACCAATCATTCTAAGGAAAGGTCTACCAAGAATAATAGGACATGTAGGATTGCAATCTATATCAAGAACAATGAAATCTACGGGCACATAATTCCTATTTGCAACAATAAGAACATCATTAATCCTTCCCATAGGTTTCTTAATGGTGGAATCCGTAAGATGCAAATTTAAAGAACAATCATCAAATTCACGGAAACCTAACACGTCACACAAAGTTTTTGGAATCGTGGAAACACTAGCACCCAAATCACATAAAGCATAGCATTCATGATCTTTAATCCTAATTTTAATAGTAGGTTCCCACTCATCATAAAGTTTCCTAGTAATAGAAAATTCTAGTTCAAGCTTTTCCTTATGGGATTGCATCAAAGCATCAACGATGTGTTTAGTAAAAGCTTTGTTTTGAACATAAGCATGAGCAGAATTTAGAACGGATTGCAACAAGGAAATACAATCTATCAAAGAGCAATTATCATAATTAAATTCCTTGAAATCCAAAATAGTAGGTTCATTGCTATGTAAAGTTTTGACCTCTTCAATCCCACTTTTACCAATTTTTGCATCAAGATCTAAAAACTCCGAATCATTGGGACGCCTTCTAACTAAAGTTGACTCATCTCCAGTCCCATCTTTATTAAGATTTATATTGGCAAACAAAGATTTAAAAGGAGACACACCAATCGCTTTTAGATCTTCATCATTATTATCATGAAAACTAGAAGAACACGCCTTCACAAAGCAATCCTTTTTAGCACGCATCCTAGCGGTTCTTTCTGTACACTCATCAATGGAAATTCTCATGGCTTTGAGAGACCCATTGATATCATGCTTAGGTGGAATAGATCTAATTTTCAAAGAATCAACATCAAGAGAAATTCTATCCACGTTCCTAGCCAACTCATCCATTTTAAGCACTTTTTCTTCAAGCAAAGCATTGAAATTCTTTTGCGAATTCATAAATTCTTTAACACTAGTCTCAAAATTAGAGGGTGTCTTATTAAAATTTCCATAATAGTTGTAGGAATTACCATAATTATTAGAGGAATTACTAGGAAATGGACTAGAATTGAAATTTCCTCTATACGTGTTGTTACCAAAATTGTTCCTACCAACAAAATTCACATCCATAGATTCGTTATTATTCTCAATCAAAGTGGACAAAGTCATATCATTAGGATCAGAAGAAGCACTCTTATTAGCAAACAATTTCATAAGTTCATCCATCTTTCCACTCAAAACATTAATCTCTTCTATCGCATGAACTTTTCTATTAGTAGATCTTTCGGTGTGCCATTGAGAATAATTAACCATAATATTATCTTGGAGTTTAGTAGCTTCTCCTAAAGTAATTTCCATAAAAGTTCCTCCCGTAGACAAATCTAAAATATTTCCAGAAGCAAAATTCAATCCATCATAAAAATTCTGTATAATCATCCATAAATTCAAACCATGTGTAGGGAAATTACGTATCATTAATATCATCCTCTCCCAAGCTTGTGCAACGTGCTCATGATCAAGTTGTTTAAAATTCATAATATCGTTTCTAAGAGAGATGATCTTAGCAGGAGGAAAATACTTAGAGATAAAAGCATCTTTGCACTTATTCCATCAATCAATACTATTTTTAGGCAAAGAAGAGAACCAAGTTTTAGCACGATCTCTAAGCGAAAATGGAAATAGCTTCAATTTAGCAATATCATTATCCACATCTTTCTTCTATTGCATATCACATAAATCAACAAAGCTATTTAGATGGGTAGCGGCATCTTCACTAGGAGGGCCAGCAAATTGATCTTTCATGACAAGATTCAGCAAAGCAGTATTAATTTCACAAGATTCAGCATCGGTAAGAGGAGCATCGGAGTGCTAATAAAATCATTATTGTTGGTATTGGAAAAGTCACATAATTTAGTATTCTTGAGCCATCATGACAAACAATCAATCCAACAAACAATCACACAAGAGGCAAGTGAAAAGTAGCGAACGGAAAAAGGGCAAACGGGAAAGAGCCAAATAAAACGGCAAGGGTGAAGTGGGGGAGTGGAAACGAGAGGTAAATGGAAAATAATGTAACGCGAGGGATAAGAGTTTGTGATGGGTACTTGGTATGTCTTGACTTGGGCGTAGATCTCCCCAGCAACGGCGCCAGAAATCCTTCTTGCTACCCCTTGAGCATGCGTTGGTTTTCCCTGGAAGAGGAAAGGGTGGTGCAGCAAAGTAGCATAAGTATTTCCCTCAGTTTTTGAGAACCAAGGTATCAATCCAGTAGGAGACTACACGCAAGTCACCTAGTACCTGCACAAACAAACAAGAACCTCACAACCAACGCGATAAAGTGGTTGTCAATCCCTTCACGGTCACTTACGAAAGTGAGATCTGATAGAGATAATAAGATAAATATTTTTCGTATTTTTGTTGTATAGATTGAAAAGTAAAGATTGCAAAATAAACGGCGACAGAAATATCTAGTTGACGGGAAAATAATATGATGTAAAGTAGACCCGGGAGCCATAGGTTTCACTAGTGGCTTCTCTCAAGATAGCATATATTACGGTGGGTGAACAAATTACTGCTGAGCAATTGATAGAAAAGCGCATACTTATGATGATATCTAGGCATGATCATGAACATAGGCATCACGTCCGTGTCAAGTAGACCGAAACGATTCTGCATCTACTACTATTACTCCACACATCGACCGCTATCTAGCATGCATCTAGAGTATTAAGTTCATAAGAACAGAATAACACATTAGGCAAGATGACATGATGTAGAGGGATAAACTCAAGCAATATGATATAAACCCCATCTTTTTATCCTCGATGGCAACAACATAATACGTGTTGGTTCCCTTTCTGTCAATGGGATAGAGCACCGCAAGATTGAACCCAAAGCTAAGCACTTCTCCCATTGCAAGAAAGATCAATCTAGTTGGCCAAACCAAACTGATAATTCGAAGAGACTTGCAAAGATATCAAATCATGCATATAAGAATTCAGATGAGAATCAAATATTGTTCATATATAATCTTAATCATAAACCCACAATTCATCGGATCTCGGAAAACACACCACAAAAAGAATTACATCGAATAGATCTCCAAGAACATCGAGGAGAACTTTGTATTGAGATCCAAAGAGAGAAGAAGCCATCTAGCTAATAACTATGGACCCGAAGGTCTATGGTAAACTACTCATACATCATCGGAGAGGCAATGGTGTTGATGTAGAAGTCCTCCCTGATCGAATCCCCCTCCGGCAGATAGCCGGAAAAGGTCTCTAGATGGGATCTCACGGGTACAGAAGGTTGCGGCGGTGGAAAAGTGGTTTCGTGGCTCCCCTCGATGTTTTCAGGGTATAAGAGTATATATAGGCGAAAGAAGTAAGTTGGTGGAGCTGCGAGGGGCCCATGAGGGTGGGGGCGCACTTGGCCCCCCTGGGCGTGCCGCCCTACCTCATGGCCGCCTCGCTGCTTCCTTGACGTCCACTCCAAGTCTCCTGGCTTGCGTTTGTTCCAAAAAAGATCCTCGCGAAGGTTTCATACCGTTTGGTCCTTCAAATCCAAATACATCTTGGTTTTTTCCGGGTGTATCGAGTATGGCGAGTCATGAGCCTCCTGTAGTATCAACTTCCTGATCTATGCATTATTGGGTACATAAACACGGTCCTCAAACCACAAAGTGTCGTGCTCATCCTCACGAAAACCTTTGGCCTTTCCCTTGCTCATTTTCTCCTTTATCTCGGCAATTTCTTTGTCATCCTTCTGAGGTTCTTGAATATTTCCCAATAATGTTGACTGAACCTCCAATGCTGCAACAAAACCTCTAGGAACTATCTCCAAATGAAGTTCCCGGAGATCCTCGGCTAACTCCTTTGGTAACCCTCCCGTTAAGAGAGTATTAACATAACTCTTTCGGCTCAAAGCGTCTGCTCGACATTAGCCTTTCCTGGATAACAATGCAGCTTCAAATCATAGTCCTTTATGAGCTCCAACCATCTCCTCTGCCTGAGATTCAGCTCCTTCTGAGTAAAAAATGTACTTCAAACTCTTATGATCCGTGTACACATCACAACGGTTTCCAATAAGAAAATGTCTCCAGGTCTTGAGTGCATGTACTACGGCTGCTAACTCCAAATCATGCGTGGCATAATTCAACTGATGCGGTTGAAGCTCACGTGAGGCATACAAAACAACTCTTCCGTCTTGCATAAGTACACCTCCAAGTCCTAAGCGAGATGCGTCGCAATACACTTGGAAATCCTTGCGTGTATCTGGCAGAATCAGCACTGGGGCTGTAGTCAAATGTTTCTTCAACTCCTGAAAACTGGCCTCACATTCTTCGGTCCATTTGAACTTGGTGTCCTTATTCAACACTTCTGTCATGGGCTTCGCAATCTTAGAGAAATTCTCAATGAATCTCCGATAATATCCCGCGAGTCCAAGAAAACTGCAGATCTCTCAATCTGCTGCTTCTTCCCTTCAATCATAAGAGCCTTATCTACGAACTCCTGGTAGTTGTTTAATGTTGCCACCATTAACTGCATACTCATCTCATCATTCAGCCCTACCATAAACTTCTCCTGTTTCGCGGCATCTGTGGCCACGTCATCAGGGGCATATCGAGCTAACTTTGTAAACTCATCCACGTACTTCCCCACAGTACGGTTGCCCCGGTGTAAGTTGGGAAACTCACGCTTCTTCATGCTCATAGGTCCAGTTAAAACATAAGCAGTGCAGAACGCTTGCTGAAAATGTTCCCAAGTGACATTGGCTATAGGAAAAGTGGCTGTGTAATTCTCCCACCATGATGCTGCAGATCCATCCAATTGGTGTGCGGCAAAATGCACCTTCTCCACATCTGTGCAACCTCCGGTGGTCAACTCCCTTCCTATCCTGCGTAGCTAGTCATCAGCAACTATCGGCTCGGTGCTACTGGAAAACATCGGCGGCTGCAACCTTAGAAAGCGGGCTAAGTTGTCAACTCGTGGGGGTGGCGGTGGGTTGTTGTTATTGTTGTTGTTGTTGTTGTTGCCATGGTTCTGGACTATAAACTCCATCAGTGTATTCTGCTGTTGGGTCAACTGAGTGAGCTCTGGGGGGAAGGCAAATCTGTGGTCATGTCTCGGAGGCATCTGATGGGTTTAGAGGGGAGAGATTAGAATAGAAAGAGGTCTAATGAGAAAGCACTACCCATATGCACATGATTCAAACACAATCATATCACACCAAATCAATTTCAAGCAAGGGCATACAATCGATCTAACTACCGTTATAGTGCTCGGACTATACTATTTACATGGGGGAATACTACTGATCATATGGTGGTCATCTAGAAATTTTGATCGGTGGAAGACTCCATGATATCCGCTCCAGCTTCGTCTTCATAATCATCATCACTACTATTGAGGTCGGAGGCGGTGTCGTCGATGATGATGTAGTCTTTAGAACAAATGTCCTTGGATTGGTCGTCATCTTCTCCTGGCGCAGGGTCTCCCATGAATATTCCGAGCTTCCTTGTCAGGTCGTCATTCATCTCCACTAGTATTGCGATTTCCTCCTCATATCCATCACGTGTATACTTGAGTTCCTCTTCTAGCTCCATGTTCCTTGTCATCACCTTCTTCAGATCTATCATGCTTGCGCACATCTGGTTCTCCTATCGACGAAGGTGCTAGTTTAACTCCTGGATGAAAGCTGCAATGGACCTGTCTCTCCTGGTGCTGATCATCTCCCATTGCTCATCTCGGTGCCCACATATCTGGTAGATAGTGTCCTTCAGCTCCTGTTTATAGACTTCTCTGATGCGTCCCATAGCAATGTGGGCTGCCATGCTCTTGCCTAGACTCCAGGTTGGTGCATCAAAGGAAAACTCTATGGGCTAAGTTACTGGCAAGAATGTCCTTCCGGGAACTTGAACTCGAATCATCCAATGCTCCTCTTCTGGTAAAGTGGCAGTGTAAGTCCCGGTGAAGCTTGGTATTCCAATGTTCAGGTACCTAGTGACTTCCTTCAAGTGTCTTCCAAAGGGTGTGTCTTCATCCGGCTGTGTAAACTTATTCCTTGTGTCCGCCATCCTATAGACTAGAAGATGGAGAGAAGTCAGAATTGAGTAGAGAAGAGTGACCTATGGCTCATCTTAATGGTTGTGTCCTACATTTAGTGCGTGCTCTGATACCATCTTATAGCGACCCGACCTCAGACGGTCAAGTCTCTGTGCATAAGTGTCATCCCTGGATCGGTAATGCTGACACACACAGTACTCAAAGGATTTATAACAGAGTAGCAATCACACACTTATTACATCGATAGTCTCAAAGAGAACTCATTACAATAATATGGATTAAGGCATCTAAATACGATAACAGTGGAAGGCTTGGAAGATAAAGTGAGTCCATTAACTCCAACGGCATAGCTGAGTGCACGACAAACGACCTAGCGCACCTTAATCTTCGTCTGAAAAGTCTGCAACATGATATGTTGCAGCCCGAAAATGGGTCAGCACATGGAATATGCTGGCAATATAACACAGTAGAATAATGAACAGGTAAATGCTATCACTACATCCATATATGGCTGACTGAGGCTTTATGATTATAATGTTTTTTGCGAAAAGTCAAATTTCCCTACAACAAAGGAATATATTTTACTTAACTATCATGGTAGTTGTTAAACATTGAGAAGGTTCCTCCAACTCAATCCCAATTAGAAAGTAATTAACAACCCAACAAATTAAGTAATAGAGTGATGAGATCAATATGATAATCCAAGATCCAGATACTCAAGATGTCCATAACTGGGGAGACGGCTAACCATGATTAGTTTATACACTCTGCAGAGGTTTGCGCAATTTTTCCTACAAGACTCGATATCCTCCGTTGGATCTCTCGCACTACATGGTGTTTGAGAAACGGATGACCGAGACATAGTCTTTCAGAAGCATTAACTCTAACCCCGGGTATACCGTACCAACCTACATCCCCTGCATCTGCTAACCTACCACTGGAAGAGGTCATGCAACTTACTCAACTATGCTAGACCCCATAATAGCTTGTGGATACACACGGAAGTTTCTAGCATGAATAATCTTATGATCCCTTTGTGCCTGGATGGCGAACCATAGGATGATCACACGGGTACTCCAGGATATCCTAGGACAACATTAGATTCTCTAGGTGCCCGCAACCAATCCATCCAAATCTGTGTTTATGTAGCCACCTTAAGTTAACCATTAATTAACAATCTCACATCTGTCATGGATACTCTCAAACCCAATCCACGTCCACGAGCATAGCATGGAGATATAAGCATAACGTAGAAGTAACTCCCAAGGGTTTGATAATAAAAGGGCAATAGGTTCTACCTCATCATCTACTTCCCAAAACCGACATGTTAAGAGATCGTACTCATGCAGTGTTTAAGGGTTGTAACTAATGCATAAAACTGGGTAATAAAAGAGTATGATCAAAGTGTTACTTGCCTTGCTGATGATCCGCAAAACCTAGTGACTCATAGTAGCACGCTGCGCACTCCGGGAATTGTAGCACAAACAAACAATAGCATACATAAGCAATCAATCAAATATGAACGGGTAAAACTCAAATAAGAAGACCGAATCTGAAAACTCAACAAAAGAGATTCAATCTGCAAAAAGAATCAATCGAATCGGAGCTACAGAATTTAAACTACGGTCAAAAGAACTTCAAAAACAAATCTGCTTGAAACCAAATTTTAAATTATCAAAACCTTGTTCAAGTTGATTAAATAGAAAGAGGGGCTTGAGATGAAGATTTTGGCATTGGTTTCACTGGATTTGGACAGACGGTTGAAAAGTTACGAGGGTTTGAAGATCAGGGGCTAATCTATAATAAAAATAATCGCGGATAGGTCCTTGGTCGAAAATAAAATAAAAAGAAAAGACTAACGAACGAACGTTCGCTGTGTGAACCTAACCGGCGACCAACGTTTGTTTTAACGAACGATCGAACGAACGTCCGCTAAGTAAATAAACCAACGAAAAAAACGATCTAAGAAAAATAAACCAGAAACCTAAAAAACCGGGGTTGACCGAGAGAAAAACCAACCGGTCAACGCGGTCAAAAGCGGCGGCTCCGGCGAGATCCGATGCGGCGGTGCGGCACAGGCGGGACGGCGGCAGGTGGCGGCGGGCGGCAGTGGGCGGCGCCAGGGTTTAGGCGGCGGGGCGGCTGGGTGGGCTGGGGCGGCTCGGCCTCGCCTTATAAAGGCCTGGCGGCAGTGTCTGGGTCGGACACGGCCTGTTACGTCGGTGCGCGTTTTTCTAAACGGACGGAGTAAAATAAATAATAAAAATACCAAATGGAGTCCAAAAATCCCGAAATAAATTTTCACAGTCCTCTAATAATATTTCGAACAAAGTGAACATTTATTTGGGCTAAGAAAGAAATTTTGAAAAAATGCATATTTTTCTAATTCAAATAAAATAACAATAAAATATGAATAAAATTATTTATTTGATTTTAACATTTCCCTCCAATATTTCATTTAGTTTGGAGAAGTCATATTATCTCCTCTCGTATATTTTTATTATGAAACATTTTTGGAGAGAAAAATAGTAAAACCAAAATGATCCACTTTCCAATATTTGAAAAAAAATCAAATATGAAAATTGTGAAATCCCCAACTCTCTCCGTGGGTCCTTGAGTTGCTTAGGATTTTCTATGATCACAAAACCAAATGTAATAAAATATGATATGCATGAATGACCTATGTATAACATTCCAAATTGAAAATTTGGGATGTTACAAACCAACCCCCTTAAAATGAATCTCTCCCTAGAGATTCGGGTTGGCTAGAAAATATGTGTGATTGGTCTTTCCGTAGATCATCCTCTCGTTCCCGGGTGGCTTCATCCTCGGTATGGTGGCTCCACTGAACTTTGCAAAACTTAATAACCTTACTGCGTGTGACTCGGCTGGCAAAGTCGAGAATCTTGACTGGTTTCTCCTCGTAAGTCAAATCACTATCCAATTGAATTGCTTCCAGGGGCACCGTATCTCTTAGAGGAATATCGGCCATCTCTGCATGGCATTTCTTCAACTGGGAAACGTGAAACACATCATGAACTCCTGACTGTCCATCGGGTAACTCCAACTTGTAGGCTACTTCTCCCATACGTTCCAAAACTCGGTATGGTCCTACAAATCTTGGGGCTAACTTTCCCTTAAATCCAAAACGTTTAAATCCTCGCAGAGGTGACACACGAAGATAGGCTCTATCTCCGATTTCATAGACCACCTCCTTGCGTTTCGAGTCTGCATAACTCTTCTACCTGGACTGGGCTACCTTCAGTCTGTCTTGAATTAGCTTAACCTTCTCTTCTGACTCTTTAATTAAATCTGGTCCAAACAACTGACGGTCTCCAACTTCATCCCACATCAATGGTGTCCTGCACCTCTGTCCATATAAAGCTTCGAAAGGTGCCATCTTCAAACTGGCCTGGTAGCTATTGTTGTATGAGAACTCCGCGTAAGGCAAATTGTCATCCCAACTATATCCATAATCGAGTGCACAAGCTCTCAACATGTCTTCCATAATCTGATTGCCTCTCGCGGTCTGTCCATCTGTCTGAGGATGAAAGGCCGTACTAAAATCTAGTCTAGTCCCCAAAGTCTGGTGTGGCTGATGCCAAAACTTTGAAGTGAACTGTGTTCCTCTATCTGATATGATGGTCCTCAGAACTCCATGCAGACATATGATTCTGGTCATGTATATCTTGGCCAGCTTCGCACTCATATATGTGGTTTTCACTGGTATAAAGTGAGCCACTTTGGTTAAACGATCCACTACTACCCAGATAGGGTCATATCCCGCTAGAGTCCTGGGTAATCCGGTGATAAAATCCATGCCAAGCTTATCCCACCTCCGTTCGGGTATCGGCAGAGGCTGCAGTAATCCTGCTGGCTTCTGATGTTCCACCTTCACTCTCTGACATACATCACATTCCGCTACATACTCGGCAATATCTTCCTTCATTCCTGTCCACCAGAAATGCTCCTTATAATCCAAATACATCTTGGTGTTTCCGGGGAGTATCGAGTATGGCGAGTCATGAGCCTCGTGTAGTATCAACTTCCTGATCTCTGCATTATTGGGTACATAAACACGGTCCTCAAACCACAAGGTGTCGTGCTCATCCTCACGAAAACCTTTGGCCTTTCCCTTGCTCATTTTCTCCTTTATCTCGGCAATTTCTTTGTCATCCTTCTGAGGTTCATGAATCTTTCCCAATAATGTTGACTGAACCTCCAATGCTGCAACAAAACCTCTAGGAACTATCTGCAAATGAAGTTCCCGGAGATCCTCGGCTAACTCCTTTGGTAACCCTCCCGTTAAGAGAGTATTAACATAACTCTTTCGGCTCAAAGCATCTGCTACGACATTAGCCTTTCCTGGATAACAATGCAGCTTCAAATCATAGTCCTTTATGAGCTCCAACCATCTCCTCTACCTGATATTCAGCTCCTTCTGAGTAAAAATGTACTTCAAACTCTTATGATCTGTGTACACATCACAACGGTTTCCAATAAGAAAATGTCTCCAGGTCTTGAGTGCATGTACTACAGCTGCTAACTCCAAATCATGCGTGGCATAATTCAACTCATGCCATTGAAGCTGACGTGAGGCATACAAAACAACTCTTCTGTCTTGCTTAAGTACACCTCCAAGTCCTAAGCGAGATGCGTCGCAATACACTTGGAAATCCTTGCGTATATCTGGCAGAATCAGCAATGGGGCTGTAGTCAAATGTTTCTTGAACTCCTGAAAACTGGCCTCACATTCTTTGGTCCATTTGAACTTGGTGTCCTTATTCAACACTTCCCTCATGGGCTTCGCAATCTTAGAGAAATTCTCGATGAATCTCCGATAATATCCCGCGAGTCCAAGAAAACTGCAGATCTCGCAATTTGCTGCTTCTTCCCTTCAATCATAAGAGCCTTATCTACGAACTCCTGGTAGTTGTTAAATGTTGCCACCATTAACTACATACTCATCTCACCATTCAGCCCTACCATAAACTTCTCCTGTTTCGCGGCATCTGTGGCCACGTCATCTGGGGCATAATGAGCTAACTTGCTAAACTCGTCCATGCACTGCCCCACAGTATGGTTGCCCTGGCGTAAGTTGCGAAACTCACGCTTCTTCATGCTCATAGCTCCTGTTGAAACATGAGCAGTGCAGAACGCTTGCTGAAACTGTTCCCAAGTGACATTCGCTATAGGAAAAGTGGTTGTGTAATTCTCCCACCATGATTCTGCAGGTCCATCCAATTGGTGTGCGGCAAAACGCACCTTCTCCACATCTGTGCAACCTGCGGTGGTCAACTCCCTTCCTATCCTACGTAGCCAGTCATCAGCAACTATCGGCTCAGTGCTACTAGAAAACACCGGCAGCTACAACCTTAGAAAGCGGGCTAATTTGTCAACTGGAGGGGGCGGCGGTGGGTTGTTGTTGTTGTTGTTGTTGCCTTGGTTCTGGACTAGCAACTGCATCAATGTATTCCGTTGTTGGATCAACTGAGTGAGCTCCGGTGGGAAGGCAAATCCGGGGTCACGTCTCGGAGGCATCTGATGGGTTTAGAGGGGAGAGATTAGAATAGAAAGAGGTCTAATGAGAAAGCACTACCCATATGCACATGATTCAAACACAATCATATAACACCGAATCAATTTCAAGCAAGGGCATACAATCGATTTAACTACCATTAAAGTGCACAGACTATACTCTTTACATGGGGGAATACTACAGATCATATGGTGGCCATCTAGAAATTTTGATCGGTGGAAGACTCCATGATATTCGCTCCAGCTTCGTCTTCATAATCATCATCACTACTGTCGGGGTCAGAGTTAGTGTCGTCGATGATGATGTAGTCTTCGGAATGAATGTCCTTGGATTGGTCGTCATCTCCTCCTGGCACGGGGTTTCCCATGAATACTCCGAGCTTTCTTGTCAGGTCGTCATTCATCTCCACTAGTATTGCGATTTCCTCCTCATATTCGTCGCGTGTAGACTTGAGTTCCTATTCTAGCTCCATGTTCCTAGTCATCGCCTTCTTCACATCTATCATGCTTGCGCACATCTGGTTCTCCTGTTGACGAAGGTGATGGTTTAACTCCTGGATGAAAGCTGCAATTGACCTGTCTCTCTTGGTGTTGATCATCTCCCGTTTCTCATCTCGGCGCCCACATATCTGGTAGATAGTGTCCTTCAGCTCCTGTTTGTAGACTTCTCCGATGCGTCCCATAGCAATGTGGGCTGCTATGCTCTTGCCTAGACTCCAGGTTGGTGCATCAAAGGAAAACTCTATGGGCTAAGTTACTGGCATGAATGTCCTTCTGGGAACTTGAATTCGAATCATCCAATGCTCCTCTTCTGGTAAAGTGGCGGTGTAAGTCCCGGTGAAGCTTGGTATTCCAAAATTCAGGTACCTAGTGACTTCCTTCAAGTGTCTTCCGAAGGGTGTGTCTTCATCCGGCTATGTAAACTTATTCCTTGTGTCCGCCATCCTATAGTGTCGAAGATGGAGAGAAGTCGGAAATGAGTAGAGAAGAGTGACATATGGCTCATCTTAGTGGTCGTGTCCTACATTCAGCGTGTGCTCTGATACCATCTCATAGCGTCCCGACCTTAGACGGTCAAGTCTCTATGCATAAGTGTCATCCCTGGATCATTAATGCTGACACACACAGTACTCGAAGGATTTATAACAGAGTAGCAATCACACACTTATTACATCGATAGTCTCAAAGAGAACTTATTACAATAATATGGTTAAAGGCCATCTAAATAAGATAACAGCGGAAGGCTTGGAAGATAAAGTGAGTCCATCAACTCCAACGGCATAGCTGAGTGCACGACAAACGACCTAGCGCACCTTACTCTTCGTCTGAAAAGTCTGCAACATGTAGCCTGAAAATGGGTCAGCACATGAAATATGCTGGCAATATAACACAGTAGAACATTGAACAAGTAAATGCTATCACTACATCCATATATGGCTGATTGAGGCTCTATGATTATAATGTTTTTTGCGAAAAGCCAAATTTCCCTACAACAAAGGAATATATTTTACTTAACTATCATGGTAGTTGTTAAACATTGAGAAGGTTCCTCCAACTCAGTCCCAATTAGAAAGTAATTAACAACCCAACAAATTAAGTAATAGAGTGATGAGATCAATATGATAATCCAAGATCCAGATACTCAAGATGTCCATAACCGGGGACAGGCTAACCATGATTAGTTTGTACACTCTGCAGAGGTTTGCGCAATTTTCCCCACAAGACTCGATATCCTCCGTTGGATCTCTCGCACTACATGGTGTTTGAGAAACGGATGACCGAGACATAGTTTTTCAGAAGCATTAACTCTAACCCCGGGTACACCATACCAACCTACATCCCCTACATCTGCTAACCTACCACTGGAAGAGGTCATGCAACTTACTCAACTATGCTAGACCCCATAATAGCTTGTGGCTACACACGGAAGTTTCTAGCATGAATAATCTTATGATCCCTTTGAGCCTGGGTGGCGAACCATAGGATGATCACACGGGTACTCCGGGATATCCTAGGACAACACTGGATTCTCTAGGTGCCCGCAACCAATCCACCCAGATGTGTGTTTAAGTAGCCACCTCAAGTTAACCAATAATTAACAATCTCATATCTATCATGGATACTCTCAAACCCAATCCATGTCTATGAGCATAGCATGGCGATATAAGCATAATGTAGAAGTAACTCCCAAGCTTTTGATAATAAAAGGGCAATAGGTTCTACGTCATCATCTACTTCCCAAAACCCACATGTTAAGAGATCCTACTCATGCAGTGTTTAAGGGTTGTAACTAATGCATCAAACTGGGTAATAAAAGAGTATTATCTAAGTGTTGCTTGCCTTGCTGATGATCCGCAAAACCTAGTGACTTGTAGTAGCACGCTGCGCATTCCGGGAATTCTATCGCAAACAAAAAATAGCATACATAATAAATCAAGCAAAAGATGCACGGGTAGAACTCAAATAATAAGATCGAATCTAAAAACTCAACTAAAGATATTCAATCTGCAAAAAGAATCAATCGAATCAGAGCTATGGAATTTAAAGTACAGTCAAAAGAACTTCGAAAACAAATCTGCTTGAAACCAAACTTTATATTATCAGAACCTTGTTCAAGTTGATTAAACCGAAAGAGGGGCTCGAGACGAAGATTTTGGCGTTGGTTTCACTGGATTTGGACAAACGGTTGAAAAGTTATGAGGGTTTGAAGATCAGGGGCTAATCTGCGATAAAAATAATCATGGATAGGTCCCTGGCTGAAAATAAAATAAAAAGAAAAGACTAACGAACGAACGTTCGTTGTCTGAACCTAACTGGCGAACAACGTTTGTTTAAACGGACGATCGGAGGAACGTCCGCTAAGTAAATAAACCGACTAAAAAATGATCTAAGAAAAATTAACCAAAAACTTAAAAACCGGGGTTGACTGAGAGAAAAACCGACCGGTCAGCGCGGTCAACGGCGGCGGCTCCGGCAAGATCCGGCGCGGCACAGGCGGGACGGCGGCGGGCGGCGCGGCTGTGGCGGGCGGCTGGCGGCAGCGGCGGCGACGGCCAGCGGCTGGCGGCGGCGGCGGCAGGCGGCGCTAGGGTTTGGGCGGCGGGGCGGCTGGGCCTCACCTTATAAAGGCTTGGTGGCAGTGTCTGGGTCGGACACGACCCGTTAGGTCGGTGTGCGTTTTTTTAACAGACGTTGTAAAATAAATAAAAGAAATACAAAACTGAGTCCAAAAATCCCGAAATAAATTTTCACGGTCCTCTAATAATATTTCGAACAAAGTGAACATTTATTTTGGCTAAGAAAGAAATTTTGAAAAAAATGCATATTTTTCTAATTCAATAAAAATAACAATAAAATCGGAATAAAATTATTTATTTGATCTTAACATTTTCCTCCAATATTTCATTTAGTTTGGAGAAGTCATATTATCTCCTCTCATATGTTTTTATCATGAAATATTTTTGGAGAGAAAAATAATAAAACCAAAATGATCCTCTTTCCAATATTTGAAAAAAATTCAAATATGAAAATCATGAAATCCTCAACTCTCTCCTTTGGTCCTTGAGTTGCTTAGGTTTTCTAGGATCGCAAAACCGAATGCAACAAAATATGATATGCATGAATGGCCTATGTATAACATTCCAAATTGCAAATTTGGGATGTTACATTTGCACTGGGCTTTCGGTTAAAAGGTTAGTCCCAAAAATACTATCAAATTGTATAATAAAGCCCATAAACATCCAAAACATATAATATAATAGCATGGAACAATAAAAAATTATAGATACGTTGGAGACGTATCAGTAATAATGTGAACTTGATGTGTGTTCGATATTTTGATAGTATGTATGTTGTGATTTCCTTAGTGGTGCCATGTGAACGTCGACTACATGACACTTCACCATATTTGGGCCTAAGGGAATGCATTGTGGAGTAGTTATTAGATGATGGGTTACGAGAGTGAAAGAAGCTTAAACCCTAGTTTGTGCGATATTCCGTATGGGACCGATTGGATTCAAAATTTTAATGATATGGTTAGGATTTATCCTTAATACTTTTCTTGTAATTGCGGATGCTTGCGAGGGGGTTAATCATAAGTAGGAGGTTTGTTCAAGTAAGAACAACACCTAAGAACAGGTCCACCCACATATCAAATTATCAAAGTAGTGAACATGAATCGAATCAACATGATGAAAGTGACTAGATGAAATTCCCATGTACCCTCAAGAACGCTTTGCTTATTATAAGAGACCGTTTTGGCCCGTCCTTTGCCTCAAAAGGATTGGGCTACCTTGCTGCACTTTTGTTACTATTACCATTACTTGCTCGTTACAAAATAACTTGCTATCAAACTACTCTGTTACTTACAATTTCAGCACTTGTAGACATTACCTTGCTGAAAACCAGTTGTCATTTCCTTCTGCTCTTCGTTGGGTTCGACACTCTTACTTATAGAAAAGAGCTAAAATTGATCCTCTATACTTGTGGGTCATCAAGGCTATTTTCTAGCACTGTTGCCAGGGAGTGAAGCGCCTTTGGTAAGTTGAATTTGGTAAGGAAACATTTATATAGTGTGCTGAAATTTACTATCACTTGTTACTTTGGTGGATTGTTTAAGCTTGAAGGTTTACCCAGAGATGAATATAAGAAGAAGGTTTTCCCTTTATCTTCGAAGGGAAAAGCATTGGCATGGTATAGGCTATGCGATGATATTTGATCTTGGAATTGGAATTGATTGAAATTGGAGTTTCACCAAAAAAATATCCCATGCATCTAGTTCATCGTGATCGGAATTACATATATAATGTTTGGCCTCGTGAAGGAGAAAGTATCGCTCTATCTTGGGGGAGGATTAAGTCAATGTTATATTCATGCCCCAATCATGAGCTCTCAAGAGAAATTATTATTTAGAATTTTTATGCTCGGCTTTTCTCATGATGATCAATCTATACTTGATACTTCTTGTACTGGTTATTTTATGAAGAAGACTATTGAATTCCGGTGGGATCTTTTGGAAATAATTAAACGCAACTATGAAGATTGGGAAATCAACGAAGGTAAAGAGTCTGGTATTAAGCTTAAGTATGATTGTGTTAAATCTTTTATAAATACCGATGCTTTTCAAAAGTTTAACACTAAATATGGACTTAACTATGAGATAGTAGCCTCCTTTTGTGAGTCATTTGCTACTCATGTTGATCTCCCTAAAGATAAGTGCTTTAAATATCACCGTAAGCTATCCCAAATATCAAATCAACTATCACCATAAGGTATCCCAAAGGTATTACTTGGCATACTTGGCATAAAAACTTATTAAAACACAAAACCACATCTAACCAGAGGCTAGATGAATTATTTATCGCAAAACAGAACCTAAAAAGCAAAAATAAAAATAAAATTGGGTTGCCTCCCAACAAGTGCTATTGTTTCACGCCCTTAGCTAGGCATAAAACACACATAGATCTAGCTATTGTCATCTTTGGTATGCAATCCATAAGTGGCTCTCATAATGGATTCATATGGCAATTTAATTTTCTTTCTAGGAAAGTGTTCCATGTCTTTCCTTAATGGAAATTGAAATATAATGTTTCCTTCTTTCATATCAATAATTGCACCAATCATTCTAAGGAAAGGTCTACCAAGAATAATAGGACATCTAGGATCGCAATCTATATCAAGAACAATGAAATCTACCGGCACATAATTCCTATTTGCAATAATAAGAACATCATTAATCCTTCCCATTAGTTTCTTAATATTGGAATCCGCCAGATGCAAATTTAAATAACAATCATCAAATTCACGGAAACCTAACACATCACATAAAGTTTTTGGAATCGTGGAAACTCTAGCACCCAAATCACACAAAGCATGGCACTCATAATCTTTAATGTTAATATTAATAGTAGGTTCCCACTCATCATAAAGTTATCTAGGGATAGAAACTTCCAATTCAAGCTTTTCTTCAAAAGATTACATCATAGCATCAACGATATGTTTAGTAAAAGCTTTGTTGTGATTATAAGCATGAGGACAACTCAACATGGATTGCAACAAGTTAAAGAACAATTATCATAATTAAATTCCTTGAAATATGAAAGAGTGGGTTCATTGCTACTCAAAGTTTTGACCTATCCAATCCCACTTTTATCAATTTTTGCATGATGATCTTAAAACTCTGAATCATTGGGATGCATTTTAACTAAATTTGACTCATCTCTAGTCCCATATTTATCAAGATTTATATTGGAAAACAAAGATTCAATAGAAGTCACATCAATCACTTTAAGATCTTCATCATTATTTTCACGGAAACTAGAAGAACACGTTTTTACAAACCAATCTCATTTAGCATGCATCTTAGCGGTTCTTTTTTTGCACTCATTAATGGAAACTCTCATAGCTTTGAGAGACTCATTAATATCATGCTTGGGTGGAATAGATCTAAGTTTCAAAGAATGAACATCAAGAGAAATTATATCCATGTTCCTAGCCAAATCATCAACCTTGAGTAATTTTTCTTCAATCAAAGCATTGAAATTCTTTTGTAAACTCATAAGTTCTTTAACACTATTCTCAAAATCAGAGGGCACCTTATTATAATTTCCATAAGAATGTTTTTAGGAATTACCATAATTATTAGAGGAATTACTAGGAAACGGCCTAGGATTAAAATTACCTCTATACTTGTTATTACCAAAATTGTTCCTACCAACAAAATTCACATCCATAGATTCATTATTATTTTCAATCAAAGTAGACAAAGTCATATCATTAGGATCAATAGAAGCACTAATCACTTCAATCGCATGCACTTTTTTTATTAGTGGAAGATCTTTCGGTATGCCATTGAGAATTAATCACTTCAAAACATTAATCACTTCAATCGCATGCACTTTTTTATTAGTGGAAGATCTTTCGGTATGCCATTGAGAATTAACCATAATATTATCTAGGAGTTTAGTAGCTTCTCCTAATGTAATTTCCATAAAATTGCCTCCCGCGGCTGAATCTAAAAGATTCCTAGAAGCAAAATTCAATCCGGCATAATTTTTTTGTATAATCATCCACAAATTCAAACCATGAGTAGGGAAATTTCTTATCATCAATTTCATCCTCTCCCAAGTTTGTGCAACATGTTCATGATCAAGTTGCTTAAAATTCATAATATCGTTTCTAAGGGAGATGATCTTAGCGGGAGGAAAATACATGGAAATAAAAGCATCTTTACACTTATTCCATGAATCAATACTATTTTTAGGCAAAGATGAAAAGCAAGTTTTAGCACGATCTCGTAGTGAGAACGGAAATAGCTTCAATTTAAAAATATCATTATCCACATCTTTTTTGTTTTGCATATCACACAAATCAACAAAATTGTTAAGGTGGGAAGCGGCATCTTCACTAGGAAGTCCAGAAAATTGATCTTTCATAACAAGATTCAGCAAAGCGGCATTAATTTCACATGATTCTGCATTAGTAGCGGGAGCAATCGGAGTACTAATAAAATCATTATTATTGGTGTTGGAAAAGTCACACAATTTGGTATTCTCTTGAGCCATTGTGACAAAGCAAGCAATCCAACACATGGGCACACAAAGAGCAAACGAAGAAGACGAAGGGAAGAGGGGCGAAGAAAAGGCAAATATTTTCAAAAATTGTTTTAGAAGTGGGGGAGAGGAAAATGAGAGGCGAATGGCGAATAATGTAATTCAAGATATGAGAGTTTATGATGGGTACTTGGTATGTCTTGACTTGGCATAGATCTCCCTAGCAACGGTGCCAGAAACTCTTCCTGCTACTTCTTGAGCTTGTGTTGGTTTTTCCCTTGAAGAGGAAAGGGTGATGCACCAAAGTAGAGATAAGTATTTCCCTCGGTTTGAGAACCAAGGTATCAATCCAATAGGAGACAACGCACAAATCACCGAATACCAGCACAAACAATCAAACAACTTGCACCTCAAGCAATAAAGGGGTTGTCAATTCCTTCGCAGTTACTTGCAAAAGTGAGATATGATAGAGATAGATAAACGATAAAGTAAATATTTTTGGTATTTTTGGTTTATAGATCGGGAAGTAAAAGATTGCAAAATAGTAGATTGGAAACTAATATTGTAGATCGGAAACTTCTATGATGGAAAATAGACCCCGGGGCCATAGGTTTCACTAGAGGCTTCTGTCAAGAAAGTAAATAATATGGCGGGTGAACAAATTACTGCCGAGCAATTGGTAGAAAAGCGCAAAGTTATGACTATATCTAAGGCAATGATCATGAATATAGGCATCACGTCCATGTCAAGTAGACCAAAATGATTCTGCATCTACTACTATTAGTCCACACATCGACCGCTATCCAGCATGCATCTAGAGTATTAAGTTCATAAAGAACGGAGTAATGCATTAAGTAAGATGACATGATGTAGAGGAATTATGTAACATCCCAATTTTCAATTTGTATGTTATACATAGGTCATCATATGCATATCATATTTTATTTGCATTTTGTTTGTGATCCTAGAAATCTTAAGAAACTCAAGGACCCAAGGAGAGAGTTGGGGATTTCATTTATTTTCATATTTGAATTTTCTCAAATTTGAAAAGAGGGATCAAGTTGGTTTTAATATTTTCTCTCCAATTATTTCCAATATTAAAAATAAAAGAGGGAGATGATATGACTTCTTCAAAAAGAGAGGAATATTGGAGGAAAAATTTTAAAATCAAATAAATATTTTTATTTGAATTATATTTGCTATTTTATTTAAAATAGAAAAATATGCATCTTTTAAAATTACATTTTAGGCCAGAAAAATGTTCACTTTGTTCTAAATATTAGGTTTAGACGGTGAAAATTGTTTTTGGCATTTTTAGAATTTATTTTATATTTTATTAGGAATTTATTCGGGCAAATTTTATTTAAAAAAATATCTTTTCCTGCTCGACTGGGCCGAAGCCCAGCCAAGTAGGCCGCCCGCGAAGCTCCGCCGCCTTCCTCCTCGCGGGAGGAGTCCCGCGCCGCGCCACCGGAGCTCGGGGAGTCCGAGCAGAACTCCCTTCGCCGCCGCCCCTCGCCCAAGGCACGCCCCCCTGGCCTTTAAAAACCGCCACCCCGCCGCCGCCTCCTCCCCACATCGCCCCAAGCCGCCAAGCCGCCGACCGGCGAAGCCGGCCGTGCCTCGTTCGCCGGAGCCACCATTGACCGCCGACGTCTCGCCGGTTTTTCGCCGGTTTTAGGTATAAAACCCTAGATCGGTTTTTTAGGTTTTGTTGGTTTTTCTTTTCGGTTCTACGGTTTAGATCGTTTTTTCGAGTTCGCTAATTAGAGAGTGTTCGCTCGAACGTCTCTTTTAACGAACGGATATCGTTCATTTGTCCCTGATAGGCGAACGTTCGTTCGATTGCCTTTTTATTTTATTCTATTTTCGTCCACGGACCTATCCGTGAATATTTTTATCACAGATTAGCCCCTGATCTTTAAACCCTCACAACATTTCGCTCGTTTGTCCAAATCCAGTGAAACTAACGCCAAAATCTTCGTATTGTTCCCCTCTTTCCAGTTAACCAACTTGAACTGGGTTTTAACAATTTAAAATTTGGTTGCAAGCAGTTTTGAATTTGAAATTCTTTTGATCGTAGTTTGAGTTTTGTAGCTCCGACTTGGTTGATTCTTTTTGCAAATCGACACTCTTCTCTTGAGTTTTCAATTTGGATCTTTTCTCTTGAGTTTTACCTTTGCATCTATTGCTTGAGTGCTTATGTATGCTATTGTTTGTTTACGATAGAGTTTCCGGAGTGCGAAGAGTGCTACTACAAGTCACTAGGGTTTTCAGATCTTCAGCAAGGCAAGTAACACTTTGATCATACCCCTTTTGTTACCCAATTTTTATGCACTAGTTTCAATCCTCAAACACTGCATGGTTAGGACTTGAATATTTGGGTGTACTGGGAAGTAGTGATGAGGTAGTACCTATTGCCTTTATTATCAAACCCTGGGAGTTACTTCTACATTATGCTTATACTGCTACTCTTTGCTCGTAGACGTGGTTTGGTTTGAGTGATCCATGATAGATGTGAGAGTTTTAATTAATGGTTAAACTTAAGGTGGCTACTTTAATACACATCTAGGTGGATTGGTTGAGGCACCCTAGAGCACCCAGTGGTTGTCTGGGCACATGGAGCAATCCAGTGTTGTCATGGGATATCCTGGAGTACCCGTGTGATCATCCTATGGAATCCCACCCAGGCTCAAAGGGATCATAAGGTTATTCATGCTAGAAACTTCCGTGTGCAGCCACAAGCCATTATTGGCTCTGGCATAGTTGAGTATGTTGTGTGACATGTTTCAGTGGTAGGCTAGCAGATGTAGGGGATGTAGGTGGTACTGTCTACCCAGAGTAAAGAGTTAATGCTTCTAAAAGACTGTGTCTCGGTCATCCGTTTCTCAAACATCATGTAGTGCGAGAAATACAATGGAGGAGATCGAGTCTTGTGGGGAAACATGCACAAACCTCTGCAGAGTGTATAAACTAATCATGGTTAGTCGTGTCCCCGGTTATGGACATCTTGAGTATCTGGTATTTGAATTATTGATTTGATCTCATCACTCTATTAATTAATTTGTTGGGTTGATGATTATTAATTTGGGATTGAGCTGGAGGAACCTTCTCAATGTTTTCAACAAACTTTGTAGTTAAATAAAATTTATTCCTTTGTTTTAGGGAAAAATTAGCTTTCTGCAAAAATAACCATAGAGCCTCCACCAGCCAAATATGCATATAGTTATAGCTGCTACTTGTTCATTGCTCTATAGTGTTATTTTGCCAGCATATTCCATGTGTTGACCTGTTTCGGGCTGCAACGCATTATGCTGTAGACTTTTCATATGAAGAGTAAGGTGCGCTAGGTCGTTGTTGTGCACTCAGTTATGTCGTTGGAGTTGATGGACTCGTTTTTTCGAAGCTTCCGTTGTTATCTTCATTAGATGGCCTTCAACCATATTATTGTAATAAGTACTCTATTTTGATATATTCGATGTAATAAGTGTGTGATTGAACTCTATTATAAATCCTTCAAGTACTGTGTGTGTCAGCATTACCGATCCAGGGATGACACTTATACACAGAGATTTGATTCTTTGAGGTCGGATCGCTACAAATTAACTCAAGCAATATGATGAAAACCCCATCTTTTTATCCTCGATGGCAACAATACAATACGTGCCTTGCCACCCCTACTATCACTGGGAAAGGACACCGCGAGATTGAACCCAAAGCTAAGCACTCCTCGCATTGCAAGAAAAACCAATCTAGTTGGCCAAACCAAACCGATAGTTCGAAGAGAATTACAAAGATATCAAATCATGCATATAAGAATTCAGAGAAGATTCGAATAATATTCATAGATAAGCTGATCATAAATCCACGATTCATCGGATCTTGGCAAACACTTCGCAAAAAGTTATTACATCGAACAGATCTCCAAGAACATCGAGGAGAACATGGTATTGAGAATCAAAGAGAGAGAAGAAGCCATCTAGCTACTAGCTATGGACCCATAGGTCTATGGTAAACTACTCACGCTTCTTTGGAAGGGCAATAGAGTTGATGTAGAAGCCCTCCGTGACCGAATCCCTCTCCGGAAGGGTGCCAGAAAAGGTCTAGGTGGGATCTCATGGGTACAGAAGGTTGCGGCGGTGGAAAAGTGTTTTTTTGGATGCCTCTAGTGGTTTGGGGATATATGGGAATATATAGGTGAAAGAATTAGGTCAGGAGGCTCACGATGGGCCCACAAGGGTGGGGACGCGCCCTATCCCCCTGGGCGTGCCCTCCGTCCTTGTGGCCGCCTCGTGGCTCCTCCGACTTCATCTCCAAGTCTCCTGGTTGTCTTTTGGTCCAAGAAAAATCATCGTGAAGGTTTTATTCCGTTTGGTATTCCTTTTCTAAGAAACTCAAAAATAGGGAAAAACATGAACTGGCACTGGGCTCTAGGTTAATAGGTTAGTCCCTAAAATAATATAAAATAACATATTAATGCATATAAAACATCCAAAACATATAATATAATAGCATGGAACAATCAAAAATAATAGATACGTTGGAGACGTATCATGGTTCCGCTAGTGTGGGTGTTGTTGTTAGAGGCTTAATTGGCAAGATTATCCTTTGTGCATGGGATTTTTTTCCTATATGTTTAAATGCAGAACGTATCTCTACCCGATGAAAGTGCAATAATGCCCTTAATCATATTTTGATATTGATGACAATACACTTATAGGAGACTTATATGGTTGCTAAGTAAATACAAAAGTTTAAGTCCCTGTGAATACTTAGGGTGAGGATCATAGACCCCAATAAATGATTATGACTCAAGATATATGCAACAAAGATGAGTATCATAACCTTTTTCTTTATTCTTGAGTTCTAGGGATGCCACACTATTAAGAGGGTACCAAAGGGGTTCATCAAAGATTTAGTCAGCTCATTATCATCACAACATTCCTTTACTACCAAAAAAGTTCAATGCTACAAGCTTAGACAAATCATATACTCATTTGAGGTAAAAGAACTAACATATCTGGTAGCCAGACTATCCGAAGAGTTTCCTGCATGACTATCCGACTAGCCGTTCCTTAATATTAGTAGCCCAAAAGTACTTGACGAACAAAGAAACAGACAAACACATAGACAGTTTTTGTTAGGACTCTTGACCGAACTATCTGACACTATCGGACTACATGGCTAATTCTCTTAGGGTCATAAAGAGTGAAAAATTAAATCAGACATACAACTAGACAAATTGTTAGGGAGGACTTTTTCAGGATAAGCCGAACTATGTAGGCACATCTACGCTTGACTATCTGGCGACTGCTAACCTTCTCTGCACCCGGTACCGTGTTGAACAAGCTTCAGCAGCCTGGCTATCAGGTTCTATGTTCTCTACATCAAATGGCTAGTTCACTCTCAATGGTATATATATATACCCCTTCACCACTTCGTGGAGGAGTTGACCAATACTTCAAACATAGCCCTAGATCCGAGGAAGGCTCCCTCTCACTATCCCTATACCAAATCAAAGATTCTTTAGAGATTCTTGAGAGTTCATAGAGAGATTTCACCCAAGCATAGATCCACTCCTCCTCTCTCTTTTGACCAAAGAAATTTGTGATTTGAGCAATTGTGATCATTTCCCCCATAATCTTGTTACTCTTGCAGGTTGGAGACTCCAAAGCAGTAGGAGTCACTACAAAAAAAGACACATCCCCGACATTTTGGGCCAAACGAAATTTTTTTCTGTCATGCTTATGACACTTCTATGACGATAATTGTGAAAAAACACGGTATCAGCATAGATGTGGTGGGCTCCTACTTTTATGACAAACGATCATGACAGAAAATGGTCTTTTCGTCATGGGTGGGCCGGAGACGCACCTGCATGACATTCTTCAGGCCGGCCATGACAGAAAAATCATGGTAGAAGCGAGGACGAGGAAAATTTCAAGGAATTCCCGGTTACGGTGGGTGGTCGGGGCCGAGCGATGCACAGAGGTTTGTGCGTTTCTCCCGTACACGTACGCGTGTGTGTGCGAGGCGTTGCGCTCTAACTGAACCCAAGCAAGGCGTTGGGCTCTAACTGAACCCGAGCGATTTCACTAGCTACGTTACTGAACCCTGATCGATCCCGTGTTGCTAATTGAACCCGAGTGATTCCTTCGCTACTATTGCTAACTGAAGCCGGTCGAAGCTACCTCTTGATGAACAGATCCAAGTGGGGGTTGGATGAACATGATCCCGTGGTAGTAGAGGATGTTGCCGCTGGATGAACAAGACCCAGATCGAGGAGGTGGGGGTGGATGAATAGTAGGCGGTGGAGGAATCCCGTACGTGGAGGGCTGGTTGAACATGACCCCATGAAGGGCTGGTTGAACAGTAGCTGGTGGAGGCTGGATGAATAGGACCCCGTGGAGGGCTGGATGTACAGTAGCCAGTGGAGGCTAGATGAACAGGACCCAGTGGATGAACATTAGCTGGTGGAGGCTAGAGGAAGTCGACGGTGGATGAACAGTAGCAAGTGGAGGCTGGAGGAAGTCGACGGTGAATCAACAGTAGCCCATGGAGTCAAGTTTTGCGGTACTCCACACCCCTCCTGATGAACAGGACCCCATTTCGACCGTAGGCGCTCTAACACAAGTCTATTTCCTCCGTTTTGCGGTACGCCACACCCCTCCCGATCAACAAGACCCCGTTTCGACCGTACGCGGTCGAACACAAGTCCATTTCCTTTGTTTTGCGGTACGCCAGACCCTTCTCGATGAAAAGGACCCCGTTTCGACCGTACGTGGTCGAACAGAAGTCCCGTTTCCTCCGTTCTGCGGTACGCCAGACCTCGTTTCGGCTATTCCGTCCAAGACGGATAGCTCCCAATGAATACGACATATTCTGTTGCCTCCCAATGAACACGACGCATTCTATTGCCTCCCCATGAACATGACGCAGTTTCTCCGTTTCGATCCAGCCGGTTGACTTCCGATGAACAAGACGCCGTTGCTGCCGTTCGTTGCCTCTCCATGTACATGAACCCTAGTTGTACATATGCGCGAGTACGCGTTCGAGACCCGCCCGTATGTACGTACGTGACCGTATTTTTTGGCATGTGGTTGTACATACGTGTACACGGTTTGGAAGGGACTGCCTGAACTGCTACGTCAGGGGCTCTACTACTACACGTGCCGCTGCTTGCTCGGCCACGGTTCATCGTTGCAGAGAAACTGATCGAACAGTATGTACGTACACGTTCGGGACCAGACTGACAACGCTACGTACACTTCGACCAGGTGGGTCCCGGCTATCAGGGAGGATAAGGAGGCACTTCCTTGAGTGTGAAGTTATTTATGGTGGGTCCAAGCTATCAGGGGGAGGATTCATTTTTTCGCGCCTAATATGGAGGCACTTCCTTGCATGCGAAGATGTAGCTGGTGGGTCCATCTATCAGCCTCACCGCGTACACTACTCTTCCGATGGCTATCGTTCGTTGACCATGTTGACCACACCGTGTGGACAACACCCAGGCGGTGGATGACGGCGAGGCCTAGGAAGGGAACGACGCTGAGTCAGGGAAGACGAGTCAGGTGTATGCCCACGCGGAGGGGAGTACGAGGGTTCACTGGTTCAGTGCAGCTAGAATCATTTATTGACTAAGTTGAGAAAGCCCTGCGTATGCGTTAACTTAGTACGCCCACAAGTCAGCCTTCAAATCTGGTGGGTCCCAGCTAGCAGGGGGAATCAATTTTTTTCACGTAATAAGGTGGCACTTCCTTGCGTGTGAAGATGTTTTCTAGTTTCTTTAGTTTCTTCTTTTTTGAGTTAGAATAAAAAGAAAACAATTTAGCATCTTCGGTACAATCTATATTTTCATGAAAAGGATCATAATAAAGCTGGTGGGTCCCAGCTGTCAGGGAGAGGAAACTTTTTATTTCCGTCATAATAAAGGAAGCACTTCCTTGCGTGCGAAGATGTAGCTGGTGGGTCAAGCCTGTCAGGGAGAGAAATTATTTGTTTTCACATAATGTAGGTGCACTTTCTGCGTGCGGCCATGGGCCATGTCAGTCCCTACTGTCAGCCAATCCACATACATGCCTCATCTGATGGCTGTTGTTTGTTGACAAAGTTGACCATGCCGCGCCGAGAGAACCAACTCAATGAACGATGGCGAGTATTACGAAGGGATCCACCCGGAGCCCGCGAAGACACAGCAGTGGATGCCCACGTGGAGGGGAGTACGAGGATTCACTAGTTCGGCTGCGGTGTGAGGATGCCGTCGCTGGAGAAGAACAAGAGGTGTTGGTGAGTAGAGGAATGGCCTGGACGGCGTTTGCGAGTAGGGTGGGCCAGTGAAGCCTGCGCGGTAGCACATCCGACCACATGAGGCAGTAGTAGGCAGTACCGCCGGCGGTGGTTTGGGTGGCTGAAGCAAGAATATCTGAAATTGAAGAAGCACTACAGCCGTTGGATGGACATCCAACGACCACTACTGCTAGAATCGTGCCTTGACTATAAGTTTACAAAGCCTTCCGTACGCCTTAGTAGGCCCACAAGCCTTCCGTATGCATCACTGACTATAATTCTCAAAAAAAATAGTAGGCCCACAAGTGAGCATCACATTTGTGGTAGAGAACATATAGCCCATTTGCGATTTGTAATAATGTACACCCCATTTTTGAATTCTAATGGAATTTACTACAACCCATTTATAGTCTGTTAAAATTACAACCCATTTTCTAGCCAAGACAATGAATAATAATTTCGACCAACCTCTCAAAATAAAATTCAACCAAAAATCCCACATTTTGATGGGATCAGAAATATTTTTATCCCGAAATTTCGAGTCAGATTACATATAATTTCAAAATGAATTTGTATTAGGTAAAAATCTAAAGAAATATTGCGCGTGCAATAAGTAATCAAATTAAAATTTCCAAATCCAAAAATAATATTTTTGAAACTAATTACCTATTAGTTGCATTTTTGTATACTTACAGCCCAGTTTTTATAATTACATACCATTTATTATTTCTTAAAGCACATTTTCTTGTTAGGCCTAATGCATCCCTCATAGGAAAGATTTACAGCCCAACGGGGCAGTGAATAACAAGTTGACCTGGGTTGGGTATTCTGTAAAAAAAATATAGCTGGGCTAGCCATTTTCACCTTGAAAAAATAATATCTAGGCTGGATATTTGGTCGACATAAAATACTAGCCTTGGCTAGATGAACCACAGCCCGTCCAGTTGATACCTTGCTCCTCTGAACAACAACAAAAACATCTCTAAAGAAAAACTCCGCTTACACCTAAAAAAACAAATACTGCTCGAGCTGGTGGGTCCCAACTGTCGGCCGCTCCTTGTGCAATTATCTCGTTTATTGACTATATAGGTTGAGGATGGTGTGGGACCGTGATGTCAGGAAACAAGGAGGAAGCAAAAAATATAGTTGTATATAATAAGGAGGAACTTGCGTACGTACGACTATGGCCCTGTTGGGTCCCTACTGTCATCCTGTCCAAGTAAAGTCATCTCTTGATTCCTCATGTTTGTTGACCATGTTGACAATGCTCAGCACCACAGCGAGTGCAACAACTCGAAGGACGATGGAGAGGGCATCGTGGGCCCTACAGATGGTCCGATACAGCGCCCGCTGCTTATTCACGAAGCCGGGATCATCGGACACCTATGAGCACCTTCAAGAGACTGAGACGACATGAAATCGTAAGGCCGCGCTTGGGTGCTCTGGATTGTTTCACACCTGTATTAAGATACAAGTGTAATTTACTCCTCACCGGAAACAACGCGTAAAATACATGTGTAATGAAACCGAGGGCCCGAGGTCTATAACGAAAACTGGCGAGTTACGCGTGTAATTTGAGAGACCAGTGTATATTTTCTGAGTCGAGATTTACCAACCAAGCGCTTCTCCCAATACCATCTGCTTTTATTTACAAGAAACTGTTTTACAAGCGGTTTTGGTTGGAAAACGACGATCCAATCACGACCTAAGATGATGAGTTGGTCAGAAGATCATATGGTTTGACCTTTAACCTACCCGAGTTGTCGTATAGGCTATGAATGAAACATAAGACGATGAAATTCTTAAGCAAAGAAACAACAGAAGAGGATGATCTTGTTAACATGCAAATCACTGGCATTAGATCAACATGAAAAACAATATGAAGCATTATTTTCAGGAGGCACGGTGAACAGCTCATGATGCCGCATGCCACAACATTTCAAGCTCAACTTTGCAATCAAACTCACAAGGCCTGGCATTACATAGAAAACATTCAGAACAAACTCTTAAAATACCTTACATAAGTCAACATTCATGTGACTATGCATCTCAGCATAGTAAATATTTACTCCTGAACTGAACACAGGAATAGGAAAAAATGATTGACGCTGCTCACAGCAAAGGGTGTCCCACTCAAAAATATCAAATGCATGTCATCTAGCTAACATCAATGAGCAAAATTTGACAAGATTTTCCAATTCCAATATATTAAACTAATGTATTCTTTCTAACATCAATGATTAAACTTTGACAAGGTTTTCCCATTCAAAATATGTAATGCCTATCATTGTGGAATGGCTAGGGTTTGTGATCAGTTTGCACATTGAAATGGCACGTGAAGACGGATTAACCAACGTATCTTTTTGTGCGGTTCAACTGAAATCAAACAATGTTTTGTGTAGCATGGTGGATTTTGTATTTATTTGCTGCAAGAAAACAAAGACACATCAGCACACACATGAATATTGGCCCTGATGTCTATTACACAACTTTACTCTTATAGACACGTGTTGGGCCTCCAAGCGCAGAGTTCTGTAGGACAGTAGCAATTTTCCCTCAAGTGGATGACCTAAGGTTTATCTATCTGTGGGAGGCGTAGGATGAAGATAGTATCTCTCAAACAACCCAGCAACCAAATAATAAAAAGTCACTTGTGTCCCCAACACACCAAATACAATGGTAATTTGTATAGGTGCACTAGTTCGGCGAAGAGATGGTGATACAAGTGTAATATGGATAGTACATATTGATTTTTGTAATAAGAACAATAAAAAACAACAAGGTAGCACTTGATAAAAATGAGAACAAATGGTATTGCAATGCTTGAAAATCAGGCCTAGGGTCCGTACTTTCACTAGTGCAATCTCTCAGCAATGCTAATCTAATTGGATCATATAACCATCCCTCAAAGTGTGATGAAGAATCACTCCAAAGTTCCTATCTAGCGGAGAACATATGAAGAAATTGTTTGTAGCTATTCTTTCCGATCAATCTATCCAAGAGTTCGTACTAAAATAACACCAAGTTATTCTTTCCCATCGATATATCAAGAGTTCATACTAAAATAACACTAAGTTATTCTTTTTGATCGATCTGTCAAGAGTTCGCACTAAAATAACACCAAAGTAAATTTAGATTCATAATACTCAATCCAATACAAAGAACCTCAAAGAGTGCCCCAAGATTTCTACCGGAGAAACAGAAGATGAGAACGTGCATCAACCCCTATGCATAGATTGCCCCAATGTCACCTCGGGAATCCGCGAGCTGAGTGCCAAAACATATCTTAACTGAATCAATATAATACCCCATTGTCACCATGGGTATTCATATGCAAGACATATATCAAGTGCTCTCAAATCCATAAAAGTATTCAATCCGATAAAACGAAATCGCAAAGGGAAAACTCAATTCGTCACAACATCATAGAGGGGGATAACACCATATGATCCAACTATATTAACAAAGCCCGCGATACATCAAGATCATGACATCTCAAGAACAACAGAGAGAGAGAGGGATTAAACACATAGCTACTGGTACAAACCCACAGCCCCGAGGGTGGACTACTCCCTCCTCATCATGGTGGCTCCCGGGATGAGGAAGATGGCCACCGATGATGATTTCCCCCTCCGGCAGGGTGCCGGAACAGGGTCTAGATTGTTTTTTCATGGCTACAAAGGCTTGCGGTGGTGGAACTTCTGATCTAGGGTTACCCCCAGGGTTTTTGGAATATTTGGTGATTTATAGGGCAAAGAGGGGGTGCGGGACGACACCGAGGTGGGCACAACCCACCTGGCCGCGCCTGGGCTCCCAGGCGCGCCGTGGTGGGTTGTGCCCCCTCGGGGCACCCCAGCTGCTACTTTGGCCCACTAGATGTCTTCTATTCCATTAAAAATCTACAAAAAGTTTCGCAGTGTTTGGACTCCGTTTGATATTGATTTCCTGCGATGTAAAAAACAAGAAAAAATAACAACTGGCACTGGGCACTGGGTCAATAGGTTAGTCCCAGAAAATGATAAAAGGTTGCTATAAAATTACTGTAAAACATCCAAGAATGATAATAAAATAGCATGAATACTTCCTAAATTATAGATACGTCGGAGACGTATCAGCATCCCCAAACTTAATTCCTACTCGTCCTCGAGTAGGTAAATGATAAAAGAAATAATTTATGAAGTATGAATGCTAGCAAAGTGCACAAGTTTGATCAATGACAATTTCAATCACTTTTCCAAGCATCATAACAACAATTCTTTCTTATAAAATTTTCATGTTAAAGTAGCAACCAATTCACATGTTAAGGTTCAAACAATGAATTCTCCTAAAACTCAACAACCTATGTTCTCAGTCACCACACAATTGCAATTCAACTTATTCAACGGATTCTAAGTAAGAGCTCCACATACTCAACCATCATATAGTATTCCATGATTGCTAACTCTCACCGCATACACATGAGCAAAACGTTTCAACCGGACACTTACAAAGATAGGGGCTTATAATTTCGGCTCCCAACGTATTCACCTCAAGGGTGATGTCAACAATAATAACTCATGCTACCCATATACAACTGGATATATGTGCCTAGATCTTTCCTCAGCATATGATGCTTGCCAAAAGAGAAAAATAAACGGAATAGAGAGAAAAACTTTGACTCTTGCATGAAAGTAAATATGTAAAAGTAAAAGATAGGCCCTTCACAGAGGGAAGCAGAGGTTGACACACATTTATTTGTTTGTATGCTCAACCCCTTAGTGCAATAGAACTTCACGTTATATTGCCCCTTACGATAGCAACCTTTATTATGCAGTATGTCGCTTTTATTCTTTGCCATCACAAGTTCGTACATCGCTCACTTTTCTCTTAAACTAAATGATCTAACACTTTTACAAGCAATTTTTATTGCCTTATTGCACCATGACAACTTACTTGAAGGATCTTGCTCAATCCTTAGGTAGGTATGGTGGACGCTTGGAAATAAGATTTGGGTTTAAGGGTTTTTGGACGCACAAGTAGTATCTCTACTTGGTGCGGAATTTTTGGCTAGCAAGGATGGGGGGCAAGCACCAAATGTTGAAGGATCTATGACAATATAACTTCTATGTGAATATGAACAAACATAAACAATTACATTGTCTTCCTTGTCCAACGTCAACAATTTTGACATATAATATTCTCACAATCACAAAATATTTCCAAGCTAGTATATTTGCATGTGACCGTTCTCTTCCTTACAATAATCATTCAGGAATTGCTTGTATGACCAATATTGTGATTGTCAAGCTTCAAAAGATTTCACTTCCTAAACCCAATGTGAAGCTACCACTAGGCATGATATAATTTCAACTTTATGATATTCAATTCATTCAACAATTTACTCATAGGATATAAGTGAAGCACAAGAGTAAATGGCAAGCTACTCCAAAAAGATATAAGTGAAGATCAAACGAGTAGTTAAGTAAATGGATAGCTATTTGAGGACTCTCTCTTATTTAAAAACTTTCAGATATAAGTATTTTATTAAAACAGAAAGCAAAACAAAACAAAATGACATTCCAAGAATAGCACACATCATGTGAAGAACCAAAAACTTAGGCTCAACCGATACTAACCGATAATTGTTGAAGAAGAAAGGTGGGATGCCTACCGAGGCATCCCCAAGATTAGATGCTTGAGACTTCTTGAAGTATTATCTTGAGGTGCCTTGGGCATCCCCAATCATGAGCTTTTGTGTCTCCTTAATTCCTTTTATATCATTGTTTCCCTAAATCTTAAAAACTTCATCCACACAAAACTCAACAAGAACTCGTGAGATGAGTTAGTATAAACCAATGCAAAAACCTTATCATTCTCTAATGTAGCAAATCACTAAAATTATTATTCAACATTGCATACTAAATTCCTATGCATATTTAATACTCCTATCCTCAAATAGAATCATTAAACAAGCAAACATATGCAAACAATGCAACCATAACAGCAATCTGCCAAAACAGTACAGTTTGTAAAGAATGCACGAACATTCATACTTCTGTAACCCCAAAAATTCTAAAAATTTACCACACTGTAGAAAAAAATTCATAGCTTATTGTGAAAAAAAATTCAACATTTTTGTCACATTCTGAGTTTTCTAGAGAATTTTTGCAACAACGATAAACTTTCTGTTTTGAAGCACCAACTCATAAACTTGCAAGATAAGCATGGTAAAGGCTATCCTTGAAATTTTTATTGAAAAGAAACATGCAAAAAATTATTCTAAATAACATAAAGAAAATCCAAAAAAATGAAGCTCCAAGCAAAACACATATCATGTGATGAATAAAAATATAGCTCCAAGTGAGGTTACCGATAATGTTGGAGACGAAAGAGGGGATGCCTTTCAGGGCATCCCCAAGCTTAGTTGCTTGGATCTTCCTTAAATATTAACTTGTGGTGCCTTGGGCATCCCCAAGAATAGGGTCTTGTCACTCCTTATTCTCCTCATATCGATGTCTCACCCAAAACATGAAAACTTCAATCACATAAAACTTAACAGAACTTCGTGAGATAGGTTAGTATGATAAAGACAAATCATTCACTTTGGTACTATTGCAGACAAGATTCATAATTTTTCTCACACAATTCCTACTGTAGCATATCATTTCCACAATTTATATTGAGCAATATAAGCCATAGAAACTAGAAAACAAGCAAACTATGCATTGAAAACAGAATCTGTCAAAAACAGAACAGTCTGTAGTAATCTGTACTCCAACCATACTTCAGCTTCTCCAAACATTCTGAAAAAATAGGAAAACCTGGGAAATTTTTCTATTAATCTTATGCAAAAAGAATCAGCATTTTATCGCCCGTCTGTTAAAAATGAGAATTATTTTCTTGAGCACAAAAGTTTCTGTTTTTCAACAAGATCAAATCAACTATCACCATAGACCATCCCAAAGGTCTTACTTGGCACTTTATTGAAAAAAAAGCTATAAAACAAGATTAATACAGTAGCCTAATCATGTGAACACACAAAAACATTAGGGCAAATGTTGGGTTGTCTCCCAACAAGCGCTTTTCTTTAATGCCTCTTAAGCTAGGCATGATGATGTCAATGATGCTCGCATAAAAGATACGAAATGAAACATAAAGAGAGCATCATGAAGCATATGCCTGGCACATTTAAGTCTAACCCACTTACTATGCTGTAGCGACCCGACTCGGTAAGAGTCGAAATCTCTGTGCTTACCGTGCTAGTCCCTGGATCGACTTGCTAGCACACACAATACTCGATGAAATAAGAGAAATAACACACATCTCTTTATTACATCGATAGTCCAGGAGCAATACATTTATTACAAAATAGGGCATAGAGCCAATAAGCAAATACTGCGGAAGCAAAGAAGTAAATGAGTCCAACTCCACGAGCAAGGTTGAGTGTAGAACATCGACCTATCGCACCTTAATCCTCGTCGGATATATCTGCAACGTGATAAGTTGCAGCCAAATGGGTCAGTACATTGAATGTACTGGCAAGTCACATCATAGTGTAATGAACCTACTTTTACATGCAATTTGGCTGGTGGAAAGCTCTAAGTTTAGTTTTTGCATAAAGCTAATATTTCCCTATTAGAAAAGATGTTATTCTACTACTACACATTTGCATAGGATGAGTTGGCAAACCGAACTCCATCCATTCCCAAGTTTCATTTAAAACCCAACTGTTTAATTTAACGGTGAGGAGATCTCGCGACATTCCACTACTAGATGCTCAAGTTGTCCGTAACCGGGGACACGGCTAATCGATTAGGTTGAAACTCTACAGAGGTTGCACACTTTTCCCCACAAGACTCGACCACCTCCATGATCGGAAGATTGAGACATAGCCTTTCGAAAATGTTCCCCCTTAACCCACGGATAGGCCGGTACACCTACATCATTCTACATCTGCTAGCCCATCCCAGAAGGGGTCACACTAACTACTCAACTAGGCCAGAGCCCATATTGGCTTGTGGCTGCACACGTAAGCTTCTAGACATGGGAATACGATTGATCTCTTTGAGCCTGAGCGGACGGTCCACTAGTGGTGCACCACCATGGATTTCTCATGCGTGCCCCACTGTACTTCGCCACCATTCCCAGAAGTTTCCGCCCAGGTAGTTCATTAATTAACATAGGTCCTATTTACTACATTGTCACTCAAACTTTACAATGATCGCTCCCCAATCCACGTCTACTTAGCATAGCAACATAAAGTAAAACAATGGTGACAAAGTTATATGGTTCACACCTACCTCAATGAACTACTGGGTGAAAAGCAAAGTCATGCGGCACTAGTTTCCTACCATGCAGTCCTACCGCAAAGAACTAAGTGCATAATAAAAACATAGGTAATGAAACATGATCAAGATGCAACTTGCCTTGGTAGTGCTGGTTGAATTCTAAAGACGGATAATATTCTGCTTCGCACTCCGAGCAATCTATCGCAAAGAAGATAACAAACATAAGCAAACATTCTAGAGAACCAAAAGAACATGCATAGCAAAAAGTCTCGGAAAAACCAAATGAACATACAACACACTAAGCTACTATAGAAATACTCTAAGTGCAAAACAACATAGGCCTATGGTTCAAAGACTGATGTGAAATATAGTGCATACCAGGCATACTAGTAAAATATTAAAGGGCGGATTCTAGTGTGTGAAAATTATTGTGACAAAGGTCCAGGTGATAGGGCTTTGCTACGGTGACAGCATGCAAAAGGAATCAACTTAATCGGAGCTACGGTTTGGGAGATATGGCCATTTGAAATTCGAATTTGGATCTGAATAAATTCAAATTTGAATCTGACAAAAGTTTGCAAAAACTATACTACTGGATAGATATAAACAATACGAAGAATTTGCCGCTGGTTTCATCGAGTTTGGATCAACGGTTTAAACGTTATGGCTAATCTAAGATCAGGGACTAATCTGCTAATTATAGGGACTAAACAGAAAAAGAACTATCGCAAACAAGTGCCTGGCCACGCGGTAGCTCCTGCCTGGCCGAGCAGCATCCGCTGCGGAGACTATACGGCGAACGGCCGCCAAATAAGAAAAAAAGAAACAACGGCGATGGCTAATTAAAGAAAACCGACGCTCGGTTTAAATAAACCGCACGGTCCAAGGGAACCGCGGTTAACCGCGTACCTCTTCGAAAAATAAAAAATGGACCTAATCTAATCTGGGCCGTCCATGGTAGATCGAACGGCGAGGGTGGGATGGTGGCTCACAGTGGGTGGTGGTGATGGCCGGCGACGATGAAGACGGTGGCGCGGCGTCGGTGACGGAGGGGGCGGCGGCTGCGGTGGTCCTCGGCATCAGGGAAGAAGGCGGGGAGGTGCGGCGCGGCTTGGGCGTCCGGATGGTGGCGTCGGGGTGCGTCTGCGGTGTTCGAACGGGGCGGGGCGAAGACGGCGACCTTCAGTGCTCCGGCGGCTCCGGCGTCGATGGTGCGACGTCTCCGACAGAACCTAGGGGACGAAAATGTGTCAAACGGGTGCGTTTTGCCGCGGGGAGCCATTTGACGAAGAAGGGGAGGCCATGGTGGCTTACAGGCGACGGAAGGGATGACGGAGTGGCGCGGCTCCGGCGAGATGCAAACGGCGACAGCGGCGGCTATGGGCGTCGTGGGGAGAAGCGTGACGACGAGGTCGACAAAGGGGAGCCCGGGGCATTTATAGGCGAGGGGAGGGCGAGCGGGTGCCACAGATAAGCTCTATCCGAGCGTGAGGCGGCCGGCGGTTGCGGGCGGCGAGGCGCGGGCGTTTATCCCGTGCGATGTGGGAGGTTGGGGACGAGCTGACGAGCGGGGCCTGCCTGGCAGCGACAGCGAGAGGAGGTGAGTGAGAGAGGGCGCGGGCGGTCGACCGGTGCGAGAGGGTTTCGGGCGCGCGGGCGCTGGGTCGCTGGCCTTGGGCCAAAATGGCCAGCTGGGCCGGTCGGGCGCTCCTAGGCCGAACTCAGTTTTGGTCCAGGCTGCGTGCGTGTTTGTGTGTATTTTTTTACAGGAGACTAAAGTGCTCATAACTAATTCAATTGAATTAATTCAAACACCAAATTAATTTCTAAAATAACTACATAATATTTAGAGCCTAATGAACATTAACTTAAGCACGGAACATTTTGAAAATAATTTTCCAAATGCAACTAATGCACTTTTTGCAAATAAAATAAATACCAATCAACTCCAAAACTTAAAGTAATATTCAAAATAAAATTTCCCACTCTTTTTTATATTTTGAGGAAGTCATCTTATCCCCTCTCATTTGTTTTTCTCGAGTGGAAAACTATTATTTGAATATTTCAAAAACTCCAAAATGCAAAGAAATATGATATGCATTGAATGATTCTATTAACATCCAAATTTAATAAAATTGGGATGTTACAAACCTACCCCCTTAAGATGAATCTCATCCTCGAGATTCGGGTTGGACAACAAAAAGGTGCGGATGGTCCTGCCTAAGATCTTCCTCTCGTTCCCAAGTGGCTTCCTCATCGGTATGGTGACTCCACTGAACCTTGTAGAACTTGATGATCTTGGTACGAGTGATTCTCTCTACAGTCTCAAGAATCTTAATAGGCTTCTCCTCATAAGTCAGATCATTCTCCAACTGAATTGCCTCCAGTGGCACTGTATCTCTCAAAGGAATGTCCGCCATCTCTACATGACACTTCTTCAGCTGGGAAACATGAAACACATCATGAACTCCCGACAAAGCCTCTAGTAATTCCAACTGATATGCAACCTCTCCTCTGCGTTCCAGAATTCTGTATGGCCCCACAAATCGTGGTGCTAACTTTCCTTTGACTCCAAATCTCTTAATACCTCGAAGTGGAGACACTCGAAGATATGCTCTATCTCCCACTTCATAGATCACTTCCTTGCGTTTAGCATCGACATAACTTTTCTGCCTTGACTGTGCTATCTTAAGTCTGTCACGAATCAGGTCCAAACAACTTGCGATCTCCAACTCCATCACACATCAAAGGTGTCCTGCATTTCCTTCCATACAATGCCTCAAAAGGGGCCATCTGCAAACTGGCTTGGTAGCTGTTGCTGTATGAGAACTCTGTGTAGGGTAAGTTATCATCCCAACTAGACCCATAGTCTAGCGCACACGCTCTCAACGTGTCCTCTAGAATCTGATTGACTCTCTTTGTCTGCCCATCAGTCTGTGGGTGGAAGGCTGTACTGAACTCTATCCTGGTACCCAAAGTTTCATGTAACTGTTTCCAAAACTTGGAGGTAAACTGTGTTCCTCTATCCGATACGATGCTCCTTGGAACTCCATGCAGACATACGATCCTGGTCATATATATCTTTGCCAGCTTAGCACTTGTATAGGTGGTCTTCACTGGAATGAAGTGAGCAACCTTGGTCAAACGATCCACTATCACCCAAATGGAATCATAACCTGAACGGGTCCTGGGTAACCCCGTGATAAAGTCCATACCAAGTTTATCCCATTTCCAATCAGGTATCGGCAATGGCTGAAGTAATCCTGCTGGTTTCTGATGTTCTGCCTTTACTCTCTGACATACATCACATATTGCCACATACTCGGCAATTTCTCGCTTCATGCCGGCCCACCAAAAACTTTCCTTCAAGTCCAAATACATCTTGGTATTGCCTGGGTGTATCGAATATGGTGAGTCGTGAGCCTCCTGAAGAATCAACTTCCTGATCTCCAGGTCATTGGGTACACAAATCCGTTCCTCAAACCATATGGTTCCATGTTCATCCTCACGGAATCCTTCTGCTTTCCCTTTGCTCATCATTTCTTTGATCTCAGCAATATCTTGGTCCAACTTTTGGGCTTCTCTGATTCTTACCAACAAGGTGGACTGCACCTCAAGTGCGGCAACATAACCTCTTGGAACTATTTCCAATTGAAGGTCTCTAAGCTCCTCACATAACTCCTGAGGTAAACCTCCTGCTGTAAGGGTATTAACATAACTCTTACGGCTCAAAGCATCTGCCACAACATTGGCTTTTCCTGGATGATAATGCAGACTCATGTCATAATCCTTTATAAGTTCCAACCATCTCCTTTGCCTGAGATTCAACTCCTTCTACGTGAAGATATACTTCAAACTCTTGTGATCCGTGTAAACATCACAACGATTCCCAATAAGATAGTGTCTCCATGTCTTGAGTGCATGCACTACAGCTGCCAACTCCAAATCATGCATGTCATAGTTCAACTCATGAGGTCGAAGCTGTCGTGAAGCATAAGCTACAACTTTCCCCTCTTGCATAAGAACACCTCCAAGTCCCTGACGTGAAGCATCACAATACACCTGAAAGTCCTTGTGTACGTCAGGCAGGACTAACACTGGGGCTGTAACCAAACGTTTCTTCAATTCTTGAAAGCTGGCTTCACACTCTTCAGTCCAAACGAACTTGGTGTCCTTTTTCAACAACGCTGTCATGGGCCTTGCAATCTTGGAGAAATTTTCAATAAATCTCCGGTAATATCCTGCAAGTCCAAGGAAACTACCAATCTCGCCCACTATGGTGGGTGCATTCCATTCGGTGACTGACTCTACCTTGGTAGGGTCCAATGCAATCCCTTCACCTGACACAACATGTCCAAGGAATCCGACTTCCTTCAGCCAAAACTCACACTTGCTGAACTTGGCATAAAGTTGATGTTCTCTGAGCTTCTCCAAAACTAAGCACAGATGTTCAGCGTGTTCCTCCTCATTCTTGGAGAAAACCAATATGTCATCAATGAATACCACAACGAACTTATCCAAGAACTCCATGAACACCTTGTTCATCATGCTCATAAAATAGGCAGGGGCATTAGTCAAACCAAAGGACATGACTGTATACTCATAAAGCCCATACCTTGTGGTAAAAGCGGTCTTGGGTATATCCTTCTCACAGATCTTCAATTGGTGATAACCCGATCGAAGATCGATTTTGGAGAAAACACTAGCGCCTTCTAGCTGGTCAAACAAGTCATTGATCATCGGCAGGGGATACTTGTTCTTGATGGTCACCTCATTCAAAGAGCGGTAATCCACACACATTCTCAAGGTTCCATCCTTCTTCTCCACTAAAAGTACTGGGGCTCCCCAAGGTGATGAACTCGGGCGAATATACCCTTTCTCTAGCAACTCCTTAATCTGTTTCTTGACTTCCTCCAAATCATTAGCAGGCATTCGATACGGCCTCTTGGAGGTAGGCCCTGTGCCTGGCAGCAACTCAATCAAAAACTCAATCTCCCGATTTGGCGGCATACCCGATAACTCATCCGGAAATACATCGGGATAATCCTTCACCATTGGTACTTCTTCCTGGACAACTCCTGTAAGAGAGTTCACCTGAGTCCTCTTAGGCTTAAGCCTAGAGACATACTTGATCCTCTTCCTCTCTGGGGTGGTGAGAAAAATCGATCTACTAGCACAATCAATGGTTACCCTCATACTTGGACATCCAATCCATCCCTAGGATTACATCCAACCCTTGCGATTCTAGTATAATCATATCTGTGGGAAAAACATGTCCCCTATGTTCAAAGGAAATTGGAAACATCCCTGACTAGCCATAGACTCGGCTCCTGGGGAACTCACTAGAATGGGTGACTTAAGAGCTATGGTAGGCAACTTATGTTTATCCACAAATCCCCTTGATATGAATGAATGCGATGCACCAGTGTCAAAAAGAATGAGTGCTGGTAATGAATTAACCAAGAACTTACCAATCACTACGTCAGGCTGCTCATAAACCTCTTCCACATTGACATGATTCACATGTCCCTTAGTGAAAGGATTGGGCTTCTTGCCTCCAGAATTCCCATTGCCATTTCCATTTCCATTCTGCGCCTCAGGGCACTCATTGGAGTAGTGACCTGTGTTGTTGCACTTGAAGCAGGTGATGTGACTCAGGTCCTTCTTCATCGCTGTGGAAGAATTGAAATGCTGGTGATTGCCATTTCCTCCATTACCATTACCCTGCTTGTGACCATGGTGGTTGTGTCCATTTCCCCCATGATGAATGTGGCCCCCATGGTTATGGTGATTCCCTCCAAACTTGCTAGTGCCTGATCCAGAACTTCCTGAGTATGGGCTGTAGCGGGGTTTCTGTGGAACTCCAGAGTTATACTTCCCATGACCGTACTTCCTCTTACGGTTCTCCACCTGCTGGTGCTTGCCTTCAAGAATGGTAGCCTTATCAACCAGCTCCTGGTAGTCTGCAAATGTTGCCACAGTCAACTAAACTCCCAACTCATCGTTCAGTCCCTCCAGAAACTTCTCCTGTTTGGCTGCATCGGTGGCCACGTCCTCTGGGGCGTAGCGGGCCAACTTACTGAACTCGTCAACATACTAAGATACCGTGCGTCCTCCCTGGCGCAAGCTGCAGAACTCCTTCTTCTTCAGACTCATGGCTCCAGCTGAGACATGAGCAGTGCGGAACGCCCGCTGGAACTGAGCCCAAGTCACATTCTCAATGGGGTATGTGGTGGTGTAGTTCTCCCACCAAGCAGCTGCCGGTCCATCCAGCTGGTGGGCAGCAAACTTCACCTTCTCCGCATCATTGCATCCTGCCGTGGCCAGCTCCCTTCCTATCTTGCGGAGCCAGTCATCTGCGACGATCGGCTCCGTGCTGGTGGAGAACACGGGTGGGTTTAGCCTCAGAAAACGGGTAAGACTGTCAACCGGGGGTGGCGGTGGTGGGTTGTTGTTGTTGCTCTGGTTCTGGTTTTGAATGAGCATCTGCATACGAGCATTCTGTTGCCGGATCAATTGCGTAAGCTCCGGCGGGAAGTTGAATCCGGGGTCACGTCTTGGAGGCATCTGATGGGTTTCAGAGTGGATGAGGAGTTAGAATAGAACAGGCCTAGCGAGTAAAATCACACTACCCATATGCACATGATAGCAATAAAACTTCAAATCACTCCAATTCAATTTCAAACAAAGATGTTCACATGAATGATCAAACCTAAGGTAAGCCATGTCACAAGATTTGACAAGGTCTTACAAATGAAATAAAACTAATCGGATAACGAAATCGAATTTCTAAACTCTCATGGTGGCATAAAATCTAACTCTCATCAGATGAGGACGAGTCAACCATGTCGACATCGGGTGTCCTTGCATCGCTCTCCGTGTCGTCATCTCTGAGCTCATCATTTTGGTCCCTCTCCTGACTGACATAGGCACCATACGAGTGATCCTCCTGGATGTTTTCTCCCTCGTCCAGCTTCTCCTCGGCCTCCTCGAGCTCAAGCTTCAGGTCGTCTATCTTCTCCTACAGTGCATCCAGCTCTCCCTCGTGCCTGATGCGAGCGTCCTGGAGCTCCTCCTCTAGCTCGGCCTTGCGGGTCATGAGGTTCTTGATGACGACCATGTTGTCGGACAGCTCCAGCTCCATCATACGAATGTGCTTCTCCATGTCCTGGATATGGGATGCTATCATCTCGTCCTCCAGGGTACGCACCACATCTCCATTTGCGTCACGGCGTCCATACATCACGAAGGAGGTCCTCTTGAGGTCTTCGTCATACACCTCCCGAATGTGTCCGAGAGCAATGTGAGCAGCGATACCCCTGCCCAAGCCCCATGTTGCGGTATCCACATGGAAGTCAATGGGCTTGGTGCGGTTTCCGAGGATGCGTCCGGGGATATGAGCATCGATCCTCCAACATGTCTCCTCGGGCAGGGTGGCTGTGAAGGTTCCAGTGAATGTGGGAAGCCCAATCTTCAGGTGCTTCGTGATCTTCACCAGCTGCCTTCCAAAGGGCATGGTCTCATCGGGCTGCTCGAACTCAACAAGGGCGGACAACATCTACATTTTGAAAAGAGAAGAAATTAGTATTGAAGAAGAGAAGGTACGAGACCAAAGGATATATATGGAAAATGAAAAATATAGTTTTTATCCTATGGCTTTTCTCCATTTCTAGGGGTCGCGTCCTACAGTAAACGTGTGCTCTGATTCCATCTTGTAGCGACCCGACTCGGTAAGAGTCGAAGTCTCTGTGCTTACCGTGCTAGTCCCTGGATCGACTTGCTAGCACACACAGTACTCTATGAAATAACAGAAATAACACACATCTCTTTATTACATCGATAGTCCAGGAGCAATACATTTATTACAAAATAGGGCATAGAGCCAATAAGCAAATACTGTGGAAGCAAAGAAGTAAATGAGTCCAACTCCACGAGCAAGGTTGAGTGTAGAACATCGACCTATCGCACCTTAATCCTCGTCGGATATATCTGCAACGTGATAAGTTGCAGCCAAATGGGTCAGTACATTGAATGTACTAGCAAGTCACATTATAGTGTAATGGACCTACTTTTACATGCAATTTGGCTGGTGGAAAGCTCTAAGTTTAGTTTTTTGCATAAAGCTAGTTTTTCCCTATTAGAAAAGATGTTATTCTACTACTACACATTTGCATAGGATGAGTTGGCAAACCCAACTCCATCCGTTCCCAAGTTTCATTTAAAACCCAACTGTTTAATTTAACGGTGAGGAGATATCCCGACATTCCACTACTAGATGCTCAAGTTGTCCGTAACCGGGTACACGGCTAATCGATTAGGTTGAAACTCTATAGAGGTTGCGCACTTTTCCCCACAAGACTCAACCACCTCCATGATCGGAAGATCGAGACATAGCCTTTCGAAAATGTCCCCCCTTAACCCACGGATAGGCCGGTACACCTACATCATTCTACATTTCCTAGCCCATCCCGGAAGGGGTCACACTAACTACTCAACTAGGCCAGAGCCCATATTGGCTTGTGGCTGCACACGTAAGCTTCTAGACATGGGAATACGATTGATCTCTTTGAGCCTGAGCGGACAGTCCACTAGTGGTGCACCACCATGGATTTCCCATGCGTGCCCCACTGTACTTCGCCACCATTCCCACAAGTTTCCGCCCAGGTAGTTCATTAATTAACTTAGGTCCTATTTACTACATTGTCACTCAAACTTTACAATGATCGCTCCCCAATCCACGTCTACTTAGCATAGCAACATAAAGTAAAACGATGGTGACAAAGTTATATGGTTCAGACCTACCTCAATGAACTACTGGGTGAAAAGCAAAGTCATGCGGCACCAGTTTCCTACCATGCAGTCCTACCGCAAAGAACTAAGTGCATAATAAAAACATAGGTAATGAAACATGATCAAGATGCAACTTGCCTTGGTACTGCTGGTTGAATTCTAAAGACTGGTAATATTCTGCTTCGCACTCCTGGCAATCTATCGCAAAGAAGATAACAAACATAAGCAAACATTCCAGAGAACCAAAAGAACATGCATAGCAAAAAGTCTTGGAAAAACCAAATGAACATACAACACACTAAGCTACTACAGAAATACTCTAAGTGCAAAACAACATAGGCCTATGGTTCAAAGAGTGATGTGAAATATAGTGCATACTAGGCATACTAGTAAAATATTAAAGGGCAGATTCTAGTGTGTGAAAATTATTGTGACAAAGGTCCAGGTGATAAGGCTTTGCTACGGTGACAGCATGCAAAAGGAATCAACTTAATCGGAGCTACGGTTTGGGAGATATGGCCATTTGAAATTCGAATTCGGATATGAATAAATTCAAATTTGAATCTGACAAAAGTTTGCAAAAACTATACTACTGGATAGATCTACACAATATGAAGAATTTGTCGTTGGTTTCATCGAGTTTGGATCTACGGTTTAAAAGTTATGGCTAATCTAAGATCAGGGACTAATCTGCTAATTATAGGGACTAAACAGAAAAAAGAACTATCGCAAACAAGTCCCTGGCCACGCGGCAGCTCCTTGCTGGCCGAGCAGCGTCCGCTGCGGAGACTATACGGCGAACGGCCGTCAAATAAGAAGAAAGAAACAACGGCGGTGGCTAATGAAAGAAAATCGACGCTCGGTTTAAATAAACCACACGGTCTAAGGGAACCATGGTTAACCGCGTACCTCTTCACAAAAAAAAACAGACCTAATCTAATCTGGGTCGTCCATGGTAGATCGAACGGCGAGGGTGGGGTGGTGGCTCACAATGGGTGGTGGTGATGGCCGGCGACGATGAAGACGGCGGCGCGGCGGCGGTGACGGAGGGGGCGGCGGCTGCGGTGGTCCTCGGCGTCGGGGAAGAAGACGGGGAGGTGCGGCGCGGCTTGGGCGTCCGGATGGTGGCGTCGGGGTGCATCGGCAACGTCGGAACGGGGCGGGGCGAAGACGGCGGCCTTCGGTGCTCCGGCGGCTCTGGTGTCGATGGTGCGGCGTCTCCGACGAAACCTAGGGGAGGAAAAGGTGTCAAACGGGTGTGTTTTGCCGCGGGGAGCCATTTGACGAAGAAGGGAAGGCCACGGTGGCTTCTAGGCGACGGAATGGACGACGGAGCGGCGCGGCTCCGGCGAGATGCAAACGGCAACAGCAGCGGCTATGGGCGGCGTGGGGAGAAGCGGGGCGGCGAGGTCGACAGAGGGGAGCCCGGGGCATTTATAGGCGAGGGGTGGGCGTGCGGGTGCCGCGGATCAGCTCTATCCGAGCGCGAGGCGGTCGGCGGTTGTGGGTGGCGAGGCACGGGTGTTTATCCCGTGCGATGCGGGAGGTTGGGGATGAGCTGACGAGCGGGGCCCGCCTGGCAGCGGTAGCGAGAGGAGGTGAGCGAGAGGGGGCGCGGGCGGTCGACCAATGCGAGAGGGTTTCGGGCGCACGGGTGCTGGGTCGCTGGCCTTGGGCCAAAATGGCCAGCTGGGCCGGTCGGGCGCTCCTGGGCCGAACCCAGTTTCGGTCCAGGCTGCGTGCGTGTGTGTGTGTTTTTTTACAGGAGACTAAAGTGCTCATAACTAATTCAATTGAATTAATTAAAACACCAAATTAATTTCTAAAATAACTACATAATATTTAGAGCCTAATGAACATTAACTTAAGCACAGGACATTTTGAAAATAATTTTCCTAATGCAACTAATGCACATTTTGCATATAAAATAAATAGCAAACAACTCCAAAACTTAAAGTAATATTCAAAATAAAATTTCCCACTCTTTTTTATATTTTGAGGAAGTCATCTTATCCCCTCTCATTTGTTTTTCTCGAGTGGAAAACTATTATTTGAATATTTCAAAAACTCCAAAATGCAAAGAAATATGATATGCATTGAATGATTCTATTAACATCCAAATTTAATAAAATTGGGATGTTACATATGCAAAGGGATTTTGTGAGCAAACAATTTATGGGAACAAGAATCAACTAGTATAGGAAGGCAAAACAAGCACAACTTCAAGATTTTCAACACATAGAGAGGAAACTTGATATCATTGAGACATGTAGAAGCACATGTTCCTCTCCCATAATGATTTTCAATAGCATCATGAATGAATTCATAAATCTACCACATAAATCATTCTTTTCATGATCCATAAGCATAGAAATTTTATTGCTCTCCACATAAGCAAATTTATTCTCATGAATACTAGTGGGAACAAACTCAACAAAATAACTATCATGTGATACTTGATTGGCATAATCCAATTGAAACTAAAATCATGATGACAAGTTTCATGGTTATCATTAGTCTCTATATCATACATGTCATCACCATAATCATCATAGATAGTAACTTTGTTCTCATAATCAATTGAATCCTCATCCAAAATGGTGGATTCATCACTAAATAAAGTCATGACCTCTCCAAATCCACTTTCATCATTATAATCATCATAAATAGGAGGCATGCAATCATTATAATAAATGCGCACATCAAATATCAGGGGACTAAAAATATCATCTTCATCAAACATAACATCCCCAAGCTTATGTCTTCGCATATCATTAGCATCATGGATATTCAAAGAATTCATACCAACAACATTGCAATCATGCTCATCATTCATGCCAAACATTTTATTGAATTCTTCTCCTATCAATTGAGAACAATTTTCCTTTCCATCATTTTCAAGAAAGACATGATAAAGATGAATAATGCGAGACCACCTCAATTCCATTTTTTGTAGTTTTCTTTTATAAACCAAACTAGTGATAAAACAAGAAACTAAAGTATTCAGTTGCAAGATCTAAAGATATACTTTCAAGCACTCACCTCCCCGGCAACGGCGCCAAAAAAGAGCTTGATGTCTACTACACAACTTTATTCTTGTAGACACGTGTTGGGCCTCCAAGCGTAGAGTTTTGTAGGACAGTAGAAATTTCCCCTCAAGTGGATGACCTAAGGTTTATCAATCTGTGGGAGGCATAGGATGAAGATAGTCTCCCTCAAACAACCCTGCAATAAAATAATAAAAAGTATCTGGTGTCCCCAACACACCAAATACAATGGTAATTTGTATAGATGCACTAGTTCGGCGAAGAGATGGTGATACAAGTGTAATATGGATAGTAGATATTGATTTTTGTAATAATAACAATAAAAACAGCAAAGTAGCAATTGATAAAACATAGCACAAACGGTATTGCAGTGCTTGAAAATGAGGCCTAGGGTTCGTACTTTCACTAGTGCAATCTCTCAGCAATGCTAATCTAATTGGATCATATAACCATCCCTCAAAGTGCGATGAAGAATCACTCCAAAGTTCCTATCTAGCGGAGAACATAAGAAGAAATTGTTTGTGGCTATTATTTCCGATCGATCTATCCAAGAGTTTGTACTAAAATAACACCAAGTTATTATTTCCGATCGATCTATCAAGAGTTCGTACGAAAATAACACTAAGTTATTCTTTCCAATCGATCTATCAAGAGTTCGTACTAAAGTAACACCAAAGCAAATTCAGCTTCATAATACTCAATCCAACACAAAGAACCTCAAAGAGTGCCCCAAGATTTCTACCGGAGAAACGGAAGACGAGAACGTGCATCAACCCCTATGCATAGATTACCCCAATGTCATCTCAGGAATCCGCGAGTTGAGTGCCAAAACATATCAAAAGTGAATCAATATAATACCCCATTGTCACCACGGGTATTCATATGCAAGACATATATCAAGTACTCTCAAATCCATAAAAGTATTCAATCCAATAAAACAAAGTCTCAAAGGGAAAACTCAATTTATCACAACAAGATAGAGAGGGAGAAACACCATATGATCCAACTATATTAACAAAGCCCGCGATACATCAAGATCGTGACATCTCAAGAACACGAGAAAGAGAGAGAGAGAGAGAGATTAAACACATAGCTACTAGTACAAACCCTCAGCCCCGAGGGTGGACTACTCCCTTCTCATCATGGTGGTCGCAGGATGATGAAGATGGCCACCGGTAATGATTTCCCCCTCCGGCAGGGCGGCGGAACGGGGTCTAGATTGGTTTTTGATGGCTACAGAGGCTTGTGGCGGTGGAACTTCTGATCTAGGGTTACCCCCAGGGTTTTTGGAATATTTGGTGATTTATAGGGCAAAGATAGGGTGCGGGAGGCCACCGAGGTGGGCACAACCCACCTAGTCTAGCCTAGCCCCCCAGGCACGCCCTAGTGGGTTGTGCCCCCCTCGGGGCACCCCCAGGTGCTGCTCTGGCCCACTGGATGTCTTCTGGTCCATAAAAATCCACAAGAAGTTTCGTAGTGTTTGGACTCCGTTTGGTATTGATTTCATGTAATGTAAAAAACAAGCAAAACATCAATTGCCACTGGGCACTGGGTCAATAGGTTAGTTCCAAAAAATGATAAATAGTTGCTATAAAATGATTGTAAAACATCCAAGAATAATAAAAAACAGCATGAATACTTCATAAATTATAGATATGTCAGAGACGTATCAGGCCCTAGTGTCAACCCACCGATCAGTGGACCGACAAACTAAAAGTACAGTAAACAGATTACCATGTTCGATTGGGAGTCGAGAAACTAGCAACAATGTTACAGGGCTGAAGCATGGAAGGCTCACGCATTGAGCATACACAAGGATGAACAGTAGGATATGGAGTTGGAAAAGAAAAGAAGAAGAGGGCCAAGACATGGAAGCAAAGCCGACTGCAACCCGGACTCCACTGTCTGCGCCCACAGCCCATCCGCCGGACCTGCTTGCTTCTACCTTCGAGTCACCCTGCGCCCGCCAAATCCGTCCGTCCTCGCCAAGCTATTGCGGCCGTGCCGAACTCGCTCCAAAGTCGAGCAGAATCACCGAGCCGACGAGTCCGCCGCTCGCTTAGCATTCTTGCACTGAGTCGCCGGCCGCTGCTGCGACATCTCCTTGCCCTTATCCACGCCTTGCTCCGGCTGCCCCGGCTTTTCTCTGCCTTTGCCTCTGAAGCCACCTCTGCTGCAGCGCCTCAAGCCAGCCTCACCTCCCTCCTCAGCGGCTACAATGCCCTGTCTAAACCGCCGCGCAGACCTATCCTCGCCTCTGTTGTGGCTGTCGTGCCCCGCCTCTTCCCTATGGACCTCCACCTCACGCAACTTTGCTCAACCTCGGATCGAGCCAGCGCCGGGTCGCCATCACCTCCGCAAACCACTGTGGTCTTGCTCCCTTAAGCATCAACTGCGCCGCACCTAGCGCACACCTGCTCCTGCCTGCGGCCCTGACCGCTTCCCGCGCCAACGCGCCGGTCACCGGCTCTGCGTCCCGCGTGTCGGTTAGCCGTTGACCCGCCGAGCGCCTCATGTTGCCCCGCTAGCCCGCCGGCTGGAACAGTCGCTAAGCACATCCGCCGAGCAGATGCGCTCGTATCTGAATATGAGTCTTCTTTAGTATTATTTAGAAGTGCAAGATGCTCACTGAAGATGAGTTTTTTTAGGTATCGGCAGTTATTCAATGTAAATAAAGCTTTACTAGCTACATCCCAATCCATGATTGCTCTGAGGGCATGGAAAAGGAACAAAATAGGCGTGATTTTAATCATGACGATTCAGTCTCATCAAGTTCTGGACATGAAAACACTCGACCATATACTGATCACGGTGTGGGGGCTAAAAGCAATGTGGCGTTTCCTAGTCAGCATTCACAAAAAAGAGAAGAAAGTTTGTGCGCCCATCTGTTTGAGAAAATAGTACCACTGGTACTTCTAGAGATGACCTCCAAGGGAATGCCATTGTTGAAATCCAAGGGGATACCATTACTGAAAGAAGTTCCACCCTTATATTGCTTAATATAAATACTGCAACTTTGGAGAAATCCGGTTTGTTCATGTAGGTCGCGAATCATAAACTGACCATTTTGTACTTCCCATGTTTCATAGTTGAAACGAGTCCAATCCCTATTTCATAGTTGAAAGGAATTAAAAGCCTATGGTGCTCAAATTTGGTTGATGCTTTGAGAGGCAAGTTGAGTGTTCTTCACAAATGAGGTGTTTCCGATCTTCGCTTAAGTTTGAGCTCATATGTTAAAAGAGGAAAAAAGTCCAGGATTCCAAGGCTGTTTGTAGATCAACTGATGCGCTACCACTTCTATCACTCCAGTTTCCACCAGAGGCGTTGTCGTCGTACGCATCATCATGTTCTACGAAACAATGGGACCCTGGTCATTATCGGCCACTTCTCTGCCGTGGTTTCCATTGAGCCGCTATGGTGCGAGTGGCCTTTGCGGCGCTGCCGCGCCAGTCCTCTGCCGGCCTTGCTTCATGCTAAGCCACCATTCCTGCTACGGCCGTGTTGAGCTGTCGGGGGAGACGACACCTACGAGATCACGAAGAATCCCTTTTGCTACGGTTGGCGGGCGCGGGGCTGTGGAAAGACAGGGTTTGAGGGATCAACACGGGGGGGGGGGGGGATTATCCAGGTTTGGGCCACAAGTGATGCGTAATACCCTATTCTTGCTGGTTTATGTTTATCAGGTGTTCTTGGACTAGCTACAAAGCGTGTAGGGTCCAAAAAGTCCGAATTCTCTCTCAGTATGTCACGGGCCTCCTTTTATAGTCAAAAGGGGCTGCCACAATGGCACACAAGAGGTGGAAAGTTGTATAGTAGTCGAGTCTATCTGCTGGCACCGTAGGACAAACGCATTTAATGCGCTACGGACATGCCCTTCTTGCTTTATCGGGGACGACAAGGAAGCTCGTCCCAGCTGTCGCCGCCTCGCCTGGCTTTGATGCGCGTCCGAACTAACGAGGCGTGTAGTGCCACGCTGGCTGGCTGCTGAGTTGGTGCGGTGGCAGGGTCTTCACGAAGATCTGCATGCCACCACATAGGTGCTTGCTGAGTTCGCCTGGAGGCCGCACATCGCCACGCAGGTGCTCGCCTAGTTGGTGGGCTGGCAGCTGTGTGGGAACGGCGGTGGAGTCTTGGCAGATGTGGGCCTGGCTGCGGCCCCGCGGATGTCTTTGGCAAAGGTCTTGTTGTGGCCCCGGCAAGGGTCTTGCTGCGGCATCGTGGGCGTCCCCGGCAAGGGTCTTGCCGAGGGGTCTCGTGGGTATCCTCGGCAAGGATCTTGCCAAGGATCTTCGTCTTATGATTCTCATCTAGTCTTGTATGTTCTTGGTCTTCACACAGATCTGCATGCCACCACGAAGGCGCCTCTCGAGCTTTGGTTCCAATGTGGTTGAGGGAGTTGGAACTCTTAGGCCCAAGGGTGGAAGCCCTGCTGGCGTTGGGCAAGTTGCCCCGGCAAGGTTCTTGCCGGGGCCGTGAAGGTCGCGCCCGGGAAGGACCTTGCCGGGGGAGTTTCACCTCGCTCCTCAGTTCTTCATGCTCCTGGTCTTGAGCATAGCTCTGGTAACCTTGGCTTCTTCTGCCCCGCCAAGTGTGGCCATGGGCGAGGGGTTGCGACTGCCCGCGCACAAGTAAAGGGGTACACAAAGGGACCCCTACTTTTCTACACCGACAGGAGCCCCCGGGCCTAGGCCACATATAAGCGCGGGGCGTTATTGGGCCAGGCCCAGAGCGGTGCGCGGGCGCGCGCGTGGCGGAGGTTGATACGTCTCCATCGTATCTACTTTTCCAAACACTTTCGCCCTTGTTTTGGACTCTAACTTGCATGATTTGAATGGAACTAACCCGGACTAACGCTGTTTTCAGCAGAATTGACATGGTGTTATTTTTGTGCAGAAACAAAAGTTCTCGGAATGACCTGAAAATCAACGGAGAATTATTTTGGAATATATAATATATACTGGAAGGAATATCCACGTTAGGGGGGATCCACCTGTCCATGAGGATGGGGGGCGCGCCCTACCCCCCTAGGCGCGCCCCCTGCCTCATGGGCCCCCTGACGCTCCACCGACCTCAACCTTGACTCCATATATTCACTTTCGGGGAGAAAAAAACCAAGGAGAAGGATTCATCGTGTTTTATGATACGGAGCCGCCGCCAAGCCCTAAACTCTCTCGGGAGGGCTGATCTGGAGTCCGTTCGGGGCTCCAGAGAGGGGAATCCGCCGCCATCGTCATCATCAACCTTCCGCCATAACCAATTTCATGATGCTCACCGCCGTGCGTGAGTAATTCCATTGTAGGCTTGCTGGACGGTGATGGGTTGGATGAGATTTATCATGTAATTGAGTTAGTTTTGTTAGGGTTTGATCCCTAGTATCCACTATGTTCAGAGATTGATGTTGCTATGACTTTGCTATGCTTAATTCTTGTCACTAGGGCCCGAGTGCCATGATTTCAGATCTGAACCTATTATGTTTTCATCAATATATGAGAGTTCTTGATCCTATCTTGCAAGTCTATAGTCACCTATTATGTGTTATGATTCGTTAACCCCGAAGTGACAATAATCGGGATACTTACCGGTGATGACCGTAGTTTGAGGAGTTCATGTATTTCACTATGTGTTAATGCTTTGTTCTGGTACTCTATTAAAAGGAGGCCTTAATAACCCTTAGTTTCCAATAGGACCCCGCTGCCACGGGAGGGTAGGACAAAAGATGTCATGCAAGTTCTTTTCCATAAGCATGTATGACTTATATTCAGAATACATGCCTACATTGCATTGACGAACTGGAGCTAGTTCTGTGTCACCCTAGGTTATTACTGTTACATGATGAACCAAATCTGGCATAATTCTCCATCACCGATCCAGTGCCTACGAGATTTCCATATATTGTTCATCACTTATTTACTTTTTCGTTGCTATTGTTATCACCACTATAAAACACCAAAAGTATTACTTTTGCTATCGTTACCATTACTATCATATTACTTCTGTACTAAACACTTTGCTACAGATATTAAGTTTCCAGGTGTGGTTGAATTAACAACTCATCTGCCAATACTTGAGAATATTATTTGGCTCCCCTTGTGTCGAATCAATAAATTTGGGTTGAATACTCTACCCTCGAAAACTGTTGTGATCCCCTATACTTGTGGGTTATCAAGACTATTTTCTGGTGCCGTTGCCGGGGAGTATAGCTCTATTCTTTGAGTCACTTGGGATTTATATCTACTTATCATTATAAAGAACTTAAAAGATCCAAGAACCAAGATTTATCCCTCAACTACAAGGGGAGGAAAGGAACTGCCATCTAGCTCTGCACTTGATTCACCTTCTGTTTTGAGTAAGCTTGCGACACCTAAACATGCTTCTGCTATTAATTCTGATATGTTGCATGTTATTGATGATGCCACTTCTGCTATGCATGATACTTATGATGAAACTACTTCTATTCTTGATACTACTGTGCCACTTGGTGAATTTCTTGATGAACAACTTGCTAGGGCTAGAGAGAATGAAATTATTGAAACTGGTAATATTTATGAAAGTGATGATGAAGATTCTCCCCCTAGATATGAATTACCTATTGTGCCTGAGGGCTATGTTATGGATGAATAAACTGCTAGAGATTTTCTTGCTTGCAATGATAGGAGTGATCTTAAGAAATTATTAGCTAAGCTGAAACAAAAAACTCTGAATGCTAGAATGAAATATGATCCTGCTTATGCTACTTCACCTATCTTTGTTACTAATAAGGATTATGAATTCTCTGTCAACCCTGATATAATTACCTTCATTGAATCTGATCCTTTCTATGGTTATGAATCTGAAACTATTGTGGCACATCTTACTAAATTAAATGATGTAGCTACCCTATTCACTAATGATGAGAAAACTCGCTATTATTATATCCTTAAATTATTTCCGTTCTCATTAAAGGGTGATGCTAATATATGGTTTAATTCTCTTGATTCTGGTTGTGTGCGTAGTCCCCTCTTTGCTAAATATTTCCCTGCTCATAAGAAACAAGCTGCTTTAAGGGAAATATATAATTTTGTGCAAATTGAAGAAGAGAGTCTCCCACAAGCTTGGGGGGGGCTTCTCCAATACTTAATGCTTTGCCTGATCATCCTCTTAAGAAAAATGAAATACTTGATATCTTTTATAATGGATTAACCGATGCTTCCAGAGATTACCTGGATAGTTGTGTTGGTTGTGTTTTCAGGGAGAGAACACCAGATGAAGCTGAAATTCTATTGAACAATATGTTGACTAATGAAAATAATTGGACACTTCCTGATCCAATTCCTGATCCAATTCTTGAACCAACTCCTAAGCCAACTCCGAAGAAAAGGGGTATTCTATTTCTCAATCCTGAAGATATGCAAGAGGCAAAGAAATCTATGAAAGAGAAAGGTATTAAAGCTGAAGATGTTAAGAATTTACCTCCTGTTGAAGAAATACATGGTCTTAATTTACCTCCTGTTGAAGAAATACATGGTTTTAATCCATCACTTATTGAAGAAACACATGGTCTTGATAACCGGACACAGGTAGTAAAGGTAAATTCTCTCTATAGATATGATAAAGCTGAAATCCTTCTTACTAAGTTTGCTAGCCCATGCTTAGATGAGTTTGATAACTTTATGGTTAAGCAAGAAAACTTCAATGCTTATTTTGGTAGAGAATTAAAACGCAATGCTAATATGATTGAACACTTGAGTGATTATATGGCTAATGTTAAAGGTGAACTTAAACTTATTAGTAAACATGCTTCTATGGTTACCACTCAAGTAGAACAAGTACTTAAAGCTCAGAATGATTTGCTCAATGAATTAAATAGTAAGAAAAATGATAATGCTGTTAGAGTTATGATGGTAAAATGACTCAGGAACCTTTGTATCCTGAGGGCCATCCTAAGGGAATTGAGCAAGATTCTCAGAGAAATAATGTTGATGCACCTAGTACTTCTAAGAAGAAGAAAAAGAAAAATGATAGGACTTTGCATGCTTCTAGTGAACCTGTTGTAGACACACCTGAGAATCCCAACGATATTTCTATTTCTGATGCTGAAACACAATCTGGTAATGAACATGAACCTAGTAATAATGTTAATGATGATACTCATGTTGATGCTCAACCTAGCAATGATAATGATGTAGAAATTGAACCTGCTGTTGATCTTGATAACCCACAATCAAAGAATCAACGTTATGATAAGAGAGACTTTGTTGCTAGGAAGCACGGTAAATAAAGAGAACCATGGGTTCAGAAACCCATGCCTTTTCCTCCCAAACCATCCAATAAAAAGGATGATGAGGATTTTGAGCGCTTTGCTGAAATGATTATACCTATCTTTTTGCGTATGTGTTTGACTGATATGCTCAAAATGAATCTGTATGCTAAATATATGAAAGATATTGTTACAAATAAAAGAAAGATACCGAAAGCTGAAATTTCCACCATGCTTGCTAATTATACTTTTAAGGGTGGAATACCTAAGAAACTAGGAGATCCAGGAGTACCAACTATACCATGCACCATTAAAAGAAACTATGTTAAAACTGCTTTATGTGATCTTGGAGCCGGTGTTAGTGTTGCCTCTCTCTTTATATCGTAGACTTGATTTGAATAAGTTGACACCTACTGAAATATCTTTGCAAATGGCTGATAAATCAACTGCTATACCTGTCAGTATTTGTGAGGATGTGCCTGTTGTGGTTGCAAACGTTACTATTTTAACGGACTTTGTTATTCTTGATATTCCCGAGGATGATAGTATGTATATTATTCTTGGAAGACCCTTTTTGAATACTACAGGGGATGTTATTGATTGCACCAAAGGCAATGTCACTTTTCATGTTAATGGTAATGAGCATACGGTACACTTTCCGAGGAAACAATCTCAAGTTAACAGTATCAATTCTATTAAAAAAATCCATCAATTATTTTTGGTGGTTTTGAATTTTGTCTTCCTACTGTCAAGAAGAAATATGATATTCTTATTGTTGGGGATGTGCATATCCCCGTTGAGGTAACCCAGTGTTATTCGAAAATTCTCTGGTTCCATGTTATTCAGAATGAGTTTGTTAACAAGACCTGATCAACCTTGTTAGTGGATTCCTTTTGATGAGCATGAGATGGATGAATTTATAAAACACAACTCTATGTACCCTCTTTTTACTTTATGTTATTTATATTAAATAAAGCAAAAATAGTAATTTCTATCTGTTTAATGAATTATCCATGTAATAAAAAATACCCCGAAAATAAAAGTTCTCCAAATGCCCTGAAAATTAAATATGATTTTTCCTAGAATATTTGAGAATATCTGGCACTGAAAACACAGCAGGGGAGCAAGCACCTGGCCACGAGGGTGGAGGGCGCGCCCTACCCCCTGGGTGCTCCCCCTGCCTCATGGGCCCATGGTGGCTCCCCTCCACTTATTCCAGCTACCGCACACTCCTTCTTCCTCCCACAAACACCACCAACCAGCTCAAACCCGAGCCCAAGCTCATCTTGCTGCCATTTTCGATCTCCTTGCTAAAAGCACCTCTCACAAAACTGCTTTGGGGGATTGTTCCTTGGTATGTGACTCCTCCAATGGCCCAATTAGTTTTTGTTCTAGTGCTTTACTCATTGCAAATTTTTGCTGCTTAGGTGACCCTGTTCTTGAGCTTGCATGTCAAATTTATATGGTCAAAAGTAGTTTTAATGCATGATATATCCTCTAGGCAATTGTGGGAGTAGTTGCTATCAATTTTGTTGAGTTTGGTTTACTTTATTTTGAAGTTACTAAAAAAATTCAGAAATTTTCAGAAAAAGATGAAGAGATTTTTGAGGGGCTCATCGAGCCGAAGATCGAAGGATAAGCAAAGTGAGGAGGATAAGAGGCCCAAGTATAATATCCCTCGCACCGCGAAGGTCCGGCCGTGTGAATGGCCTTGTGATAATTTCTTGAGAGCAGCCGGGATTTATGATGATTTCTTGAATTGGCTGAGAATGCAGGCCTCACCGCCTTCCTCCACGACCAACGCGAATAGTATCTCTTACTCACCAATATCTTTGTGCAAAACTTTCATTTCCATGCTAGGAGCTCACCACCTATGGTGGAATTTTATTTATATGATGAGCATAAGGAGATGTCAATTCATGATTTTTGTCGGGTTTGTTTGATCCCTTTTGAGGGTAGTGTAGAGGAACCACATCGTGACGATGTGGATGGGTTTATTGATACCATTGCTGTAGGGGAAACGAGGAAGGTCTCCGACGCACGAATTACTAGCACACACTTTCCTGTTCTACGTTACTTTGCTATATTTGCTAGTAGATGCTTAATTGGGCGCGGAAACTATGGAAACCTGAGTGCCCCTGATATTGTTATTTTGTTCCATGCCTTATTTCGTGATGACACATTTAGTTTGGGCACTATTGTTGCAAAGCGGTTAAATCTTAACTATACTAAGGGCCCTGTCCTTGGAGGTATCTCCGCCTCGCGCCTCGCTGCACATTTTAACATACCTATTAGGCATTATGAGAAAGAAGAAGAAATGATGCCTCCTGTTTATCTAGATTATAAGAGTATGGTAGCACATGATTTTATTGTTAAGAATAGGGAAAAGGCACTTAAGTACAAATTAATATTTGGTAAAAATCATCCTGAGACTATTACCTTTCATGCTCCTTCCTTGTTTGATTTATCTGCAGTCAAGTACCTTGTTCCGTTGGAGGCCATTCACGCCTACCAGAACCCTACATCAGCTACAAAGCCAGAGCCGGAACCACAATTTGATCCTCCACGAGAGTCTGATTACTAGTGGGATCCGGAGGTGATTTCCAACCAGTGGCAATCCGAGGCTTCTTCACAGTATGACCCCAACTATTACTATGGATATCCGCCAGGCCAGCCGTGGCCATAGACCAACTTAGGCCAAAAGCCTAAGCTTGGAGGAGTACGTATTTCTCACCGACATTACATTTATGTTCACACACTCATTGCTAGTTGTCGGTGGTTGTACTTTTTCATTCTATCATCCATGTTAGTTTATTTTCCTTTTTATGCTTTCTTCTTGTGTGTTTAATAAACCTTATAAAAATTAGTTGTAGCCTTTAATTAGTTTATTTTCCATGCTTGTAGTAGTAACTAAAAAGAAAACCCAAAAAGATTTCTCGTTCTTCTTTTGCTTTTTGGGAGCTTTCCCGTGTAAATATTTTTATTTCTTTTCTTTCCTTTAGGGGTCGAGAGGAGAAGACCATAATTAAAATGTTAAATTGGCTCTTATATGCATTATTGTTGATTTGACAAAGAGCCCATATTACATTGTCTTCTCTCTTGAATTGAATGCTTGCAGATTCCAGCTTAGTCCAATGCACGTGCACTATTATTATTATTATTATTCACATCATTCGGTCATGCAAGTGAAAGGCAATAATGATGATTATATGATGAACTTATTGAGATGAGAAAAGATGGTATGAACTCGACCTCTCTTGTTTTTGTAAATATGATTAGTTCATCGTTCCTGATTCAGCCTATTATGAATAAACATGTTTGCAATGACAATTAGAGATTGTAGTTGATTATGCGATGCTTAATTAGCTAGGAGTTTATAATGGTTTACCTTGCATGCCAACATGCTATTAAAATGGTTGTGATGTGGTATGATAGGGTGGTATCCTCTTTTGAATGATTCGAGTGGCTTCACTTGGCACATGTTCACGCATGTAGTTGAAACAAATCAACATAGCCTCTATGATATTTAAGTTCATGGTGCATTATATCCTACTCATGCTTGCATTTGGTGTTGATTAATTTTAATGCATGTTCATGACTGTTGTCGCTCTCTAGCTGGTCCCTTCCCAGTCTTTTGCTAGCCTTCACTTGTACCAAGCGGGAATACTGCTTGTGCATCCAATTCCATAAACCCCAAAGTTATTCCATATGAGTCCACCATACCTACCTATATACGGTATCTACCTGCCGTTCCAAGTAAATTTGTTTGTGCCAAACTTTAAACCTTCAAATAAACATTCTGTTTTGTTTGCTCGAATAGCTCATGTATCAACTAGGGTTGTCCGTATCTTCCATGTTAGGCGGGTTATTCTCAAGAGGAGTGGACTCCGCTCCTCACTCACGAGAAAATGGCTGGTCACCGGGATGCCCGGTCCCATGCTTTATGCAAATCAAATCAAAATAATTGTAAATAAAACTCCCCCGGGACTGTTGTTAGTTGGAGGCACTCGTTGTTTCGAGCAAGCCATGGATTGATGCTTGTTGGTGGAGGGGGAGTATAAACTTTACCATTCTGTTTGGGAACCGCATATAATGTGTGTACCATGGAAGATATCGCCATCTCTCGGTTGTTATGTTGACAATGAAAGTATACCGCTCAAAATATTATTCATATCTATTTCAAAACCGAGCTTTGGCACCTCTACAAATCCCTGGTTCCCTCTACAAAGGGCCTATCTATTTACTTTTATGCTGAGTCATCCTCCTCTTATTAAAAAGCACCAGTTGGAGAGCATCGTTGTCATTTGCATCCATTACTGTTAGTTTACATTGAGTATGACTTTACTGGATCTCTTTTACCATGAATTACAATGTCTAGTCAGTCCTTGATCTTTAAAGGTGCTCTGCATTTATTTTTGCGGTCTCAGAAAGGGATAGCGAGATACCATCTTGTTATATCATATCATGATTGTTTTGAGAAAGTGTTGTCATCCGAGATTTATTATTATTGCTCGCTAGTTCATTATGCCATTGATATGAGTAAACATGAGACCTAAATGTTATTTTGAATATGGTTAGTTCATAATCTTTGCTGAAAACTTGAATGCTAGCTTTACATATTTACAACAACAAGAGCAAACAGAGTTTGTAAAAGTTTTTCTTCATCCTTTCAGTTTATCAACTGAATTGCTTGAGGGCAAGCAATGGTTTAAGCTTGGGGGAGTTGATACGTCTCCATCGTATCTACTTTTCGAAACACTTTTGCCCTTGTTTTGGACTCTAACTTGCATGATTTGAATGGAACTAACCTGGACTGACGCTGTTTTCAGCAGAATCACCATGGTGTTATTTTTGTGCAGAAATAAAAGTTCTCGGAATGACCTGAAAATCAACGGAGAATTATTTTGGAATATATAATAAATACTGGAAGGAAGATCCACGTCAGGGGGCCTCCACCTGTACACGAGGGTGGGGGCGCGCCCTACCCCCTGGGCGCGCCCCCTGCCTCGTGGGCCCCATGACGCTCCACTGACCTCAACCTTGACTCCATATATTCACTTTCCAGTAGAAAAAACCAAGGAGAAGGATTCAGCATGTTTTACGATACGGAGCTGCCGCCAAGCCCTAAACTCTCTCGGGAGGGCTGATCTGGAGTCCGTTCGGGGCTCCGGAGAGGGGAACCCGTCGCCATCGTCATCATCAACCTTCCTCCATCACCAATTTCATGATGCTCGCCACGGTGCGTGAGTAATTCCATCGTAGGCTTGCTGGACGGTGATGAGTTGGATGAGATTTATCATGTAATCGAGTTAGTTTTGTTAGGGTTTGATTCCTAGTATCCACTATGTTCTGAGATTGATGTTGCTATGACTTTGCTATGCTCAATGCTTGTCACTAGGGCCCGAGTGCCATGATTTCAGATCTGAACCTATTATGTTTTCATCAATATATGAGAGTTCTTGATCCTATCTTGCAAGTCTATAGTCACCTATTATGTGTTATGATCCGTTAACCCCGAAGTGACAATAATCGGGATACTTACCGGTGATGACAGTAGTTTGAGGACTTCATGTATTCACTATGTGTTAATGCTTTGTTCCGGTACTCTACTAAAAGGAGGCCTTAATATCCCTTAGTTTGCAATAGGACCCCGCTGCCACGGGAGGGTAGGACAAAAGATGTCATGCAAGTTATTTTCCATAAGCACGTATGAATATATTCAGAATACATGCCTACATTACATTGACGAACTGGAGCTAGTTCTGTGTCACCCTAGGTTATGACTGTTACATGATGAACCGCATCCGGCATAATTCTCCATCACCGATCCAATGCCTACGAGCTTTCCATATATTGTTCTTCGCTTATTTAATTTTCCGTTGCTATTGTTATCACCACTATAAAACACCAAAAGTATTACTTTTGCTATCATTACCATTACTATCATATTACTTTGCTACTAAACACTTTGTTGCAGATATTAAGTTTCCAGGTGTGGTTGAATTGACAACTCAGCTGCCAATACATGAGAATAGTCTTTGGTTCCCTTGTGTCGAATCAATAAATTTGGGTTGAATACTCTACCCTCGAAAACTGTTGTGATCCCCTATACTTGTGGGTTATCAGAGGTTTTACTGTAGTAACTCCCTCGCTCGTTGCGCTTCCCCATGACCCGCGTTGAGTGCGTGAAGTGGGGGTCGTGCGTGGGGTGGTTGCTGCACGCATGCGTCACATCGTGGTAAAGAGGTGGCCCGCGCCTTCCCCATAAAAAGAGGAAAACATAGGGGCGCGACTCATTTACTAAATGTACTCGAGTCGTGGCCTTCAAGGCGCCCGTGCCCCACGATCACAAGGTGGAAAATGGTCGCTTCACTTGTCTTCTCGAATTTGGCTTGCTCGCCACGTGTCCCCCATGAGTCGAAAATGGTAGGTGGTGTACGTGGGGGTGGGGGGCACGGGCCTTAAATGGCGAGGCGGGAAACTGGGTCGTCGCTGATTGGAGCAGCGGGTCGGTCTCGATTCCCTGCGCCCCTGGCGGACGGGTTGGTTAAGTGGGGCGGCCGAGACCCAGCCCCGCCCCTTTATAAGAAGGGGAGGGGGATGGCACCCCTCAATCCTTCATCATTTATCTCCTTCCACCTTGGCTCCTTCCTTCCTTATGATATGGGGAGAGGGCACGCCGACACTTCGATGGCGGCGACGAGGGTCTCTGCTCGACAGCGTGCCCCTCCTTCCCAAGAGCTCGTGGCGGCGGAGCTAGCCGTGAGAGGAAGGGGGAGGGGGCGAGTCCGAGGCCGCCGTGGCGCTCGAGGAAGAGGAGGGCGGGGCGGCGCGCCGGCCTCGCCTCCGCCAGCGGCCCCTCCCCCCATGGAGGGCCCCGTCGGAGACCAGCCCCACGAGTTCGTCATCAGGCTGCATAGGCCAGTGCGCCATCGTCTTCGTCTCCCTACTACGTTCTCTCGGAAGATGTAGCTCGACCCGCCAAAGGCTTTGAGGCTGCATATGAGGGGCTATGGGAATGGCAGCATGCGGGTCGACGTCGACTTCCCCGCCCCTCACGTTATGTATCTTCGTCGTGGATCGAAGACCTTCGCTTGTGCCCACAGCCTGTCGGAGGGGCTCATTCTCCACTTCAAATTAATGGAGAACGGCCTGCTCTCCATCAAGGTCTTTGGGCACTTGGGAACTCTCCTAAGGTGTTGCGTGGAGAGCTCCTCCGATGATGAAGACTCCTCCTCAAGCGGGAGTGACGAGGAGCACAGCGACGGCGATGACGAGGGCGTCAAGCGGGAGGACGCCGACTCCGACTGACTGCGCCGCCCTCCTCCCTTGGCCACATGCCCTGCCGAGGGTCTTCCTCGTCAAGCTCTCCATTGGCGCGTCCCCCGTTGCTTCCTTTTTGCCTTCACCTACCACACCTGGGAGGAAAAGGGCAAGGACGGGGATCACAGGGCACCTATCCCTTTTAGTTTTTAAGCCTGCGGGCACTCGTTAGATTTAAACCTTGTAATCCCCTTGCTCATGTTTACATTCCGTACGAACTGTACCTATTTGGAACGTATTAATGAAAAAGGGTGCTTGCCGGGTTCTTTGTGTGTGAGCGAGGCCCATGCCAAGGAATGAATCCTTGTTATTCCTAAGATAAACATTATTGCTCGGCAACAGGCCTTGCCATCCCCTCACTTCATAGCACGACCATACTCACGCTCTCGGTGGAGGCAGGGGCGAAGTAGGATTAGGCCCTTTGTTTGCTCCCTTGTCACCGCAACTACAACCAAGTTCCGGCCCAGAGAATAGTTCTTGGGCACAGGAAAGGGGGAGCACGGTGGCCCAGGAATAAATGAGGCTTCATACATCCCTGCTCCATGCGGAAATGCATAATAGGGGATAAAAGACTTATTTGAATCCGCAGCCCCCGGCAACCTTGGCTTGCCGTGGTTGAATACATGAATCTGCAGCCTTCTTGGCAATGGCTCATCGGGGTCGAGGATGTCGATCCGTATCCCTGCCATTAAATGGCTTGGCAGAAACGCCTGCGCATCCTGTGAACCAAAGAAAGGACTGGAAAAGGCGGAAAGACACACACCCGACCTCTATTCTAGGGGTTAGTTGCTGCTGAGCACTATCAGCCCTACCAAAGAGGGAGACTTAACCTAGCATGTATGCTAAAACTTAGGGCGCCAGCGCTTCATTTATTTATGCTCAGGGTCTGCGCCTGGCTCTGTAGAAAGGGTTACATGCCTTGTCGGCAAGGCTTGTACAAAAGGTGGTTTGCCGGGAGGCCCGGCAACCGTGCCTCATGGGTAAAACTTACGAAGATGTTCGATGTTCCAGGAGTTGCTCACTTGGATACCATCTTCGGTCTCCAGGTGGACTACGCCAGGCCTGGTGACTCGTATTACCCGATAAGGGCCTTCCCACTTTGGCGTCAACTTGTTGGAATTCTTGGCCGACTGAACGCGCCAAAGAACAAGGTCGCCTTCCTCAAGACTTCGGGCATGAACCTTGCGGCTATGGTAGCGGCGCAAGGCTTGCTGGTAGCGTGCAGCTCGCACAGCCGCCCGAAGACGATCTTCCTCAAGGAGCGTCGCGTCATCTTGCCGCAACTGCTCTTGCTCAAGCTCGTCAGAAGCGAGCACTCGAGGTGACCCGTATGTGAGTTCTGTGGGGAGAACTGCTTCTGCCCTGTATACCAGGGCAAAGGGTGTCTGGCCGATGGCTTGATTTGGCGTTGTTCTGATCGACCAAAGAACCGCTGGCAACTCATCAATCGAATGCCTTCCACACTTGTGCATCTTGTCAAAAGTCTTTGTCCTCAGGCCTCACAGTACTTCAGCATTCGGCCTCTCCGCCTGGCCGTTGCTCCGTGGGTGTGCCACTGAAGCGAAACAGACCTTGCTACCGAGGTCCTAGATGTATTGCATGAAGGTGCGGCTTGTGAACTGCATGCCGTTGTCGGTGATGACCTTGTTTGGCACACCGAAATGGCAAACTAGCCCCTAGAAGAACTTGATGGCCGACTTTGCTCTCACCTTCCACACTGCTTCCACTTTGGGCCACTTTGTGAACTTGTTGATTGCGACATACAAGTACTCAAAGCCCCCGACAACACGGGGGAAAGGGCCCAGTATGTCGAGCCCCCTGACCGAGAATGGCTAGGAGAGAGGAGTTGTTTGAAGGGCTTGAGCTGGTTGATGAAGCTTCTTCGAGTGGAACTAACATGCTTCACACTTGGTTACTAGCGTAGCTGCATCCTGGAGGGCTGTGGGCCAGAACAAACCTTGCCGGAATGCCTTGCCGGCAAGGGCCCTTGACCCTATGCGGGAGCCACATACACCTCCATGTATCTCCACCAACAGCTTTAGTCCGTCCTCTTGAGGAATGCACTTCAGCCTCACACCATTTGGCCTCCTTCTGTACAGTGTATCATCCACAAACCGGTACATGTTGGATCGACGGGCTACTTTCTCTGCTTCTTCCTGTTCCTCGGGGAGCTCTCCTATTTGGAGGAAACGGACGGTGGGCTGCGCCCGTGCCGTAGCCTGGGGCTCGACGGCAAGGACCAAAGGCACATCTTCGGCCGCAGGGGCAGCTGCCTCCACGGTCAGGGACTGGGGCCCTGTCGGAGGTAGTTGCCCCTCGACAAGCTTGGGGTACCCGGCAACCTCCTTGCCGGCGGCTCCTGGGGAGCTCAGCAGGGAGGTACTTGCCGGGGCTTGTCTTCCTTTGCTTGTTCTGCCCTGACGATGGCTCAATGGATGGCTGAGTTAACTGAAGTAAAAAGGTACCTGGTTCCACAGGCAACTTGAGGGCGGCGCGTTTTGACATGTCAACGGCAACGCCATTCTCTGCTCGGGGAACATGCTCTGCTTGTAGGACGTAGAAACGTTCTTCCAACTTCCTCACCTCATTCACGTAGGCCTCCATCAGCGGGCTCTGGTAATCCTTGTTAACTTGCTTGATGACGAGCTGCGAATCACCCCTGATGATGAGCTTCTTGATTCTGAGGTCTGCCGCGATCCTGAGATCGGCAAGCAACCCCTCGTACTCCACCATATTGTTCATTGATTTTTCCCGAGGAAAGTGCATCGAGATTACGGACTTGAGGTGCTCTCTGGTGGGTGCGACGAGTATCACGCCAGCACCAGCACCTTGGAGTGAGAAAGCTTCGTCAAAGTACATAATCCACTCACTGCTCGTCTCTTTGCTGGGAAGGGTGGTCTCTTAAATCTCCTCATCGGGCGTTGCAGTCCACTCTGCTATCAACTCTGCCAAAGCTCGGCTCTTGATCGTTCAAGTACTTTCAAACCTGAGGCCAAAGCTCGATAGCTCCAATGCCCACTCCACAATCCTCCCTGTGGCATATGGGTTGTGCAAAATCCATTGCAAAGGGAGGCGGGTGACGACAGTGATCTCGTGCACTTGTAAATAGTGGCGTAGCTTTCTCGAGGCCATGAGGAGGCCGAAAAGCAGCTTCTGCATTCCAAAATATCTTGACCTAGCCCCCTGCAAGAGGGAACTGACAAAATACACTGGGTGCTGCACCATCTTCTTCTTCTGTCCCACTTCGCCCATCCGCTCAGACTCTGCCTTGCCGGGGGTTCTGGTATGCCGGTGTCAAGCTTTGCTAGGGGGGACCCCGGCCCGCCATCCGACGGATCCGCTACAACTGCTGCTTCTCCCTCAAGTTCCCTTTGTGTCACTAGCGCAGCACTGACCACTTGATTCGTTGCTGCTAAGTACAGCAGAAACGGCTCCCGTGGTTTAGGCGCGACTAGTATGGGCGTGGAGGAGAGGTACCTCTTCAAATCTTGCAGTGCTACCTCTGCCTCCGGAGTCCATTTTACTAGACCCACCTTTTTCAAAACTTTGAAAAAGGGGAGGGCACGCTCAGCAGATTTGGAAATGAACCTACTCAAGGCAGCAACGCAGTCGGTGAGCCTACGGACATCTTTGAGCCGTTTTGGTGCCTCAATCTGCCCCGTCGCCTTGATCTTGTCGGGATTTGCTTCGACTCTGTGTTGAGACACGAAGAACCCAAGAATTTTACTGGAGGGGACGCTGAACACGCACTTCTCTGGGTTGAGCTTGAGGTTGATCTTGCACAGATTTGCGAATGTTTCTTCTAAATCTTGCATGAGCGTGGCCCTGTCCTTGGTTTTGACCACTATGTGATCCATATAATCTTCCATATTTCTATGTAGCTGGGGCTCAAAACCAATCTGGACCGCTCGGGCAAATGTTGAAGCAGCTCTCTTCAACCCGACAGGCATTCGTACAAAATAGTACGTACCACATGGGGTGATGAACGCGGTCTTCTCTTCGTCTTCCTTCATCATGAAGATCTGGTGGTATCCTGAATAGGCATCGAGGAATGACAGTAGGTCACACCCGGCAATGGTGTCTACAATCTGGTCGATGCGTGGCAGAGGGAAAGGATCCTTTGGACATGCCTTATTAATGTCTGTGTAGTCAATACACAGCCTCCACTTCCCATTTGCCTTACACACCACCACCGGATTGTCCAACCACGTGGGATGGAGTACTCCTCTTACAAGGCCTGCCGCCTCCAACTTCCTGATCTCTTCAATGATGAACTCTTGTTGCTCCAAAGCTTGCTTCCTGACCTTCTGCTTGACGGGCCGCGCGTGAGGACAGACAGCAAGATGGTGCTCAATCACCTCCCTAGGAATGCTGGGGATATCAGATGCTTGCCATGCAAATACATCGACATTCGCCCGTACGAAGGCGATGAGCGTGCTTTCCTATTTGCTGTCGAGGGTGGAGCTTATAGTGAAATCCCCGCCCGCGTCGTCCTCCTTGACGGACACCTTCTTGGTTTCTAGTTGTGCAGCCTTGGACTTCTTGCTCTTGCCGGTGGAGCTCTCCGCATGTCCTCAATGGGAGCAGAACACTCCGAAGAGGTACGCTTGCCGGAGTGGGTGCAAGAGGTCTTGCTGGCCTTCTTCCTTCCTGGGGCTTCGGCAGCAGGAGCAAGTGCCCTGGCGGCAGTTGGTGCAACAGCCTCTCTGTAGAGTAGGTCGGCACAGATGAGCATGTCTTTCTTGTAAGATGGGGACGGTGATGATGGTCAGTGGCCCCGACATCTTCAATGTGTTGTAGGCGTAGTGTGATGCCGCCATCAACTTGGTCAGTGCCGGTCGGCCAAGGATCCCGTTGTACGGCAAGGGGATCTTGGCAACATCAAAAACGATTTCTTTGTCCTGTAGTTCAGCTCGCCCCCGAACGTAACGGGTACTACCTCTTGAGCACTATGTTGGTTTTCCCTTGAAGAGGAAAGGGTGATGCAGCAAAGTAGTGTAAGTATTTCCCTTGGTTTTTGAGAACCAAGGTATCAATCCAGTAGGAGGCCACACGCAAGTCCCTCGTACCTACACAAACAAATAAGAACCTCGCAACCAACGCAATAAAGGGGTTGTCAATCCCTTCACGGTCACTTACGAGAGTGAGATCTGATAGAGATAATAATGATAATATAAATATTTTTCGTATTTTATGATATAGATTGAAATTAAAGATTGCAAAGTAAAATAGATTGGAAACTTATATGATGGAAAATAGACCCGAGGACCATAGATTTCACTAGTGGCTTCTCTCAAGATAGCATAAGTATTACGGTGGGTGAACGAATTACTGTCGAGCAACTGATGGAAAAGCGAATAATTATGAGAATATCTAGGCATGATCATGTATATAGGCATCACGTCAGCGACAAGTAGACCGACTCCTGCCTGCATCTACTACTATTACTCCACACATCGACCGCTATCCAGCATGCATCTAGAGTATTAAGTTCATAAGAACAGAGTAACGCCTTAGGTAAGATGACATGATGTAGAGGGATAAACTCAAGCAATATGATATAAACCCCATCTTTTTATCCTCGATGGCAACAATACAATACGTGTTGTTTCCCTTTCTGTCACTGGGATTGAGCACCGCAAGATTGAACCCAAAGCTAAGCACTTCTCCCATTGCAAGAAAGATCAATCTAGTAGGCCAAACCAAACTTGTAATTCGAAGAGACTTGCAAAGATAACCAATCATGCATAAAATATTTCAGAGAAGAATCAAATATTGTTCATAGATAGACTTGATCATAAACCCATGATGTCTACTACACAACCTTCTTCTTGTAGACGTTGTTGGGCCTCCAAGTGTAGAGGTTTGTAGGACAGTAGCAAATTTCCCTCAAGTGGATGACCTAAGGTTTATCAATCCGTAGGAGGCGTAGGATGAAGATGGTCTCTCTCAAGAAACCCCGCAACCAAATAACAAAAAGCCTCTTGTGTCCCCAACACACCCAATACAATGGTAAATTGTATAGGTGCACTAGTTCGGTGAAGAGATGATGATACAAGTGGAATATGGATGGTAGATAAAGGTATTTGTAATCTGAAAATATAAAAAACAGCAAGGTAACTAATGATAAAAGTGTGCACAAACGGTATTGCAATGCGTTGAAACAAGGCCTAGGGTTCATACTTTCACTAGTGCATGTTCTCTCAACAATAATAGAATAATTGGATCACATAACTATCCCTCAACATGCAACAAAGAGTCACTCCAAAGTCACTAATAGCAGAGAACAAACGAAGAGATTATGGTAGGGTATGAAACCACCTCAAAGTTATTCTTTCCAATCAATCCGTTGGGCTATTCCTATAAGTGTCACAAACAGCCCTAGAGTTCGTACTAGAATAACACCTTAAGACACAAATCAACCAAAACCCTAATGTCACCTAGATACTCCAATGTCACCTCAAGTATCCGTGGGTATGATTATACGATATGCATCACACAATCTCAGATTCATCTATTCAACCAACACATAGAACCTCAAAGAGTGCCCCAAAGTTTCTACTGGAGAATCACGACGAAAATGTGTGTTGACCCCTATGCATAGGTTCATGGGCGGAACCCGCAAGTTGATCACCAAAACATACATCAAGTGAATCACGTGATATCCCATTGTCACCACAGATACGCACGGCAAGACATACATCAAGTGTTCTCAAGTCTTTAAAGACTCAATCCGATAAGATAACTTCAAAGGGGAAACTCAATCCATTACAAGAGAGTAGAGGGGGAGGAGAAACATAAGATCCAACTATAATAGCAAAGCTCGCGATACATCAAGATCATGCCAAATCAAGAACACGAGAGAGAGAGAGAGAGAGAGATCAAACACATAGCTACTGGTACATACCCTCAGCCCCGAGGGTGGAATACTCCCTCCTCGTCATGGAGAGCACTGGGATGATGAAGATGGCCACCAGAGAGGGATTCCCCCTCCGGTAAGGTGCCGGAACGGGTCTAGATTGGATTTCGGTGGCTACGGAGGCTTCTGGCGGCGGAACTCCATGTGCTCCCCGGTCGTTTTAGGGTATATGTATATATATATGCGGAAGAAATACATCAGGGGAGCCACAAGGGGGCCACGAGGGTGGAGGGCGCGCCCTAGGGGGTGTGCACGCCCCCTGCCTCGTGGCTCCCTCGTTTCTTTCCTGACGTGCACTCCAAGTCTATCGGGAAGCTTTCCTTCCAAAAATAACTTCTCCAGAAGGTTTCATTCCATTTCGACTCCGTTTGATATTCCTTTTCTTCGAAACACTAAAACAAGGGAAAAAAACAGGAACTGGCACTGGGCTCTGGGTCAATAGGTTAGTCCCAAAAATAATATAAAGTGGATAATAAAGCCCAATAATGTCCAAACCAGAAGATAATATAGCATGGAGCAATCAAAAATTATAGATACATTGGAGACGCATCAGCATCCCCAAGCTTAATGTTGGGGAACGTAGTAATTGCAAAAAAATTCCTACGCACACGCAAGATCATGGTGATGCATAGCAACGAGGGGAGAGTGTGGTCTACGTACCCTTGTAGACCGACAGCGGAAGCGTTATGACAACGCGGTTGATGTAGTCGTACGTCTTCATTATCCGACCGATCCAAGCACCGAAACTACGGCACCTCCGAGTTTCAGCACACGTTCAGCTCGATGACGATCCCCGTACTCCAATCTAGCAAAGTGTCGGTGAAGAGTTCCGTCAGCACGACGGCGTGGTGACGATCTTGATGTTCAACTGTCGCAGGACTTCGCCTAAGCACCACTACAATATTATCGAGGATTATGGTGGAAGGGGGCACCGCACATGGCTAAGAAAACGATCACATGGATCAACTAGTGTGTCTAGGGGTGCCCCTTGCCTCCGTATATAAAGGATCCAAGGGGGGGTGCGACCGACCCTAGTAGGAGGCGCGCAGGAGGAGTCCTACTCCTACCGGGAGTAGGACTCCCCTCCCTTTCCTTGTCCAAGTAGGAGAGGGTGAAGGAAGGGAGAGAGGAGAGGAAGGAAAGGGGGGGCGCCCCTCCCTCCTTGTCCAATTCGGACTAGGGGGAGAGGGGGCGCGCGGCCTGCCCTGGCAGCCTCTCCTCTTCTCCACTTTAGGCCCATGAGGCCCATTAACCCCCCGGGGGGTTCCGGTAACCCCCCCCCCCGGTACTCCGGTTTTATCCGAAACTTCCCCGGGACACTCCCGGTGTCCGAATATAGCCGTCCAATATATCAATCTTTATGTCTTGACCATTTCAAGACTCCTCGTTATGTCCGTGATCATATCCGGGACTCCGAACTAACTTCGGTACATCAAAACTCATAAACTCATAATATAACTGTCATCGAAACCTTAAGCGTGCGGACCCTACGGGTTCGAGAACAATGTAGACATGACCGAGACACGTCTCTGGTCAATAACCAATAGCGGAACCTGGATGCTCATATTGGCTCCCACATATTCTACGAAGATCTTTTATCGGTCAGATCGCATAACAACATACGTTGTTCCCTTTGTCATCGGTATGTTACTTGCCCGAGATTCGATCGTTGGTATCTCAATACCTAGTTCAATCTCGTTACCGGCAAGTCTCTTTACTCATTTCGTAATACATCTTCTCACAACTAACTCATTAGTTGCAATGCTTGCAAGGCTTATGTGATGTGCATTACCGAGAGGGCCCGGAGATACCTCTCCGACAATCGGAGTGACAAATCCTAATCTCGAAATACGCCAACCCAACATGTACCTTTGGAGACACCTGTAGAGTACCTTTATAATCACCCAATTACGTTGTGACGTTTGGTAGCACACAAAGTGTTCCTCCAGCAAACGGGAGATGCATAATTTCATAGTCATAGGAACATGTATAAGTCATGAAGAAAGCAATAGCAACATACTAAACGATCGGGTGCTAAGCTAATGGAATTGGTCATGTCAATCATATCATTCTCCTAATGATGTGATACCGTTAATCAAATAACAACACATGTCTATGGTTAGGAAACATAACCATTTTTGATTAACGAGCTAGTCAAGTAGAGGCATACTAGTGACTTTTAGTTTGTCTATGTATTCACACAAGTATTATGTTTCCGGATAATACAATTCTAGCATGAATAATAAACATTTATCATGATATAAGGAAATATAATAATAACACTATTATTGCCTCTAGGGCATATTTCCTTCAGTCTCCCACTTGCACTAGAGTCAATAATCTAGATTACACAGTAATGATTCTAACACCCATGGAGCTTTGGTGCTGATCATGTTTTGCTCGTGGAAGAGGCTTAGTCAATGGGTCTGCAACATTCAGATCCATATGTATCTTGCAAATCTCTATGTCTCCCACCTGGACTAGATCCCGGATTGAAGCGTCTCTTGATGTGCTTGGTTCTCTTGTGAAATCTGGATTCCTTTGCCAAGGCAATTGCACCAGTATTGTCACAAAATATTTTCATTGGACCCCATGCACTCGGTATGACACCTAGATCGGATATGAACTCCTTCATCCAGACTCCTTCGTTTGTTGCTTCCGAAGCAGCTATGTACTCCGCTTCACATGTAGACCCTGCCACAATGCTTTGTTTAGAACTGCACCAACTGACAGCTCCACCGCTTAATGTAAACACGTATCCGGTTTGCGATTTAGAATCGTCCGGATCAGTGTCAAAACTTGCATCAACGTAACCATTTACGATGAGCTCTTTTTCACCTCATATATGAGAAACATATCCTTAGTCCTTTTCAGGTATTTCAGGATGTTCTTGACCGCTGTCCAGTGATCCACTCCTGGATTACTTTGGTACCTCCCTGCTAGAATTATAGCAAGACACACATCAGGTTTAGTACACAGCATTGCATACATGATAGAGCCTATGGCTGAAGCATAGGGAACATCTTTCATTTTCTCTCTATCTTCTGCATTGGTCGGGCATTGAGTCTTACTCAATTTGACACCTTGTAACACAGGCAAGAATCCTTTCTTTGCTTGATCCATTTTGAACTTTTTCAAAACTTTGTCAAGGTATGTGCTTTGTGAAAGTCCAATTAAGCGTCTTGATCTATCTCTATAGATCTTAATGCCCAATATGTAAGCAGCTTCACCGAGGTCTTTCATTGAAAAACTCTTATTCAAGTATCCTTTTATGCTATCCAGAAATTCTATATCATTTCCGATTAGTAATATGTCATCTACATATAATATCAGAAATGCTACAGAGCTCCCACTCACTTTCTTGTAAATACAGGCTTCTCCAAAAGTCTATACAAAACCAAATGCTTTGATCACACTATCAAAGCGTTTATTCCAACTCTGAGAGGCTTGCACTAGTCCATAAATGGATCGCTGGAGCTTGCACACTTTGTTAGCTCCCTTTGGATCGACAAAACCTTCCGGCTGCATCATATACAACTCTTCTTCTAGAAATCCATTTAGGAACGCAGTTTTGACATCCATCTGCCAAATCTCATAATCATAAACTGCGGCAATTGCTAACATGATTCGGACAGACTTAAGCATCGCTACGGGTGAGAAGGTCTCATCGTAGTCAATCCCTTGAACGTGTGGAAAACCTTTTGCGACAAGTAAAGCTTTGTAGACAGTAACATTACCGTCAGCGTCAGTCTTCTTCTTGAAGATCCATTTATTCTCAATTGATTGCCGATCATTGGGCAAGTCAACCAAAGTCCACACTTTGTTCTCATACATGGATCCTATCTCAGATTTCATGGCTTCTAGCCATTTTGCGGAATCTGGGCTCACCATCGCTTCTTCATAGTTCGTAGGTTCATCATGATCTAGTAGCATGACTTCCAGAACAGGATTACCATACCACTCTGGTGCGGATCTTACTCTGGTTGATCTACGAGGTTCAGTAGTAACTTGTTCTGAAGTTTCATGATCATTATCATTAGCTTCCTCACTAATTGGTGTAGGTGTCACAGAAACCGGTTTTTGTGATGTACTACTTTCCAATAAGGGAGCAGGTACAGTTACCTCATCAAGTTCTACTTTCCTCCCACTCACTTCTTTCGAGAGAAACTCCTTCTCTAGAAAGGATCCATTCTTAGCGACAAATGTCTTGCCTTCGGATCTGTGATAGAAGGTGTACCCAACAGTCTCCTTTGGGTATCCTATGAAGACACATTTCTCCGATTTGGGTTCGAGCTTATCAGGTTGAAGTTTCTTCACATAAGCATCGCAGCCCAAACTTTTAGAAACGACAACTTTGGTTTCTTGCTAAACCACAGTTCATAAGGCGTCGTCTCAACGGATTTTGATGGTGCCCTATTTAACGTGAATGCGGCCGTCTCTAGAGCATAACCCCAAAACGATAGCGGTAAATCTGTAAGAGACATCATAGATCGCACCATATCAAGTAAAGTACGATTACGACGTTCAGACACACCATTACGCTGTGGTGTTCCGGGTGGCGTGAGTTGAGAAACTATTCCACATTGTTTCAAATGTAGACCAAACTCGTAACTCAAATATTCTCCTCCACGATCAGATCGTAGAAACTTTATTTTCTTGTTACGATGATTTTCAACTTCACTCTAAAATTCTTTGAACTTTTCAAATGTTTCAGACTTATGCTTCATTAAGTAGATATACCCATATCTGCTTAAATCATCTGTGAAGGTGAGAAAATAATGATATCCGCCACGAGCTTCAACATTCATTGGACCACATACATCTGTATGTATGATTTCCAACAAATCTGTTGCTCTCTCCATAGTACCGGAGAACGGTGTTTTAGTCATCTTGCCCATGAGGCACGGTTCGCAAGTACCAAGTGATTCATAATCAAGTGGTTCCAAAAGTCCATCAGTATGGAGTTTCTTCATGCGTTTTACACCGATATGACCTAAACGGCAGTGCCACAAATAAGTTGCACTATCATTATCAACTCTGCATCTTTTGGTTTCAACATTATGAATATGTGTATCACTACTATCGAGATTCATCAAAAATAGACCACTCTTCAAGGGTGCATGACCATAAAAGATATTACTCATATAAATAGAACAACCATTATTCTCTGATTTAAATGAAGAACCGTCTCGCATCAAACAAGATCCAGATATAATGTTCATGCTTAACACTGGCACCAAATAACAATTATTTAGGTCTAATACTAATCCCGATGGTAGATGTAGAGGTAGCGTGCCGACCGCGATCACATCGACTTTGGAACCATTTCCCACGCGCATCGTCACCTCGTCCTTCGCTAGTGTTCGCTTAATCCGTAGTCCCTATTTCGAGTTGCAAATATTAGCAACAGAACCAGTATCAAATACCCAGGTGCTACTGCGAGCTCTAGTAAGGTACACATCAATAACATGTATATCACATATACCTTTGTTCACCTTGCCATCCTTCTTATCCGCCAAATACTTCGGGCAGTTCCGCTTCCAGTGACCAGTCTGCTTGCCGTAGAAGCACTCAGTTTTAGGCTTAGGTCCAGATTTGGGTTTCTTCTCTTGAGCAGCAACTTGCTCACTGTTCTTCTTGAAGTTCCCCTTCTTCTTCCCTTTGCCCTTTTTCTTGAAACCAGTGGTTTTTTTAACCATCAACACTTGATGCTCCTTCTTGATTTCTACCTCCGCAACTTTCAGCATTGCGAAGAGCTCGGGAATAGTCTTATTCATCCCTTGCATATTATAGTTCATCACGAAGCTCTTGTAGCTAGGTGGCAGTGATTGGAGAATTCTGTCAATGACGCAATCATCTGGAAGATTAACTCCCAATTGAATCAAGTGATTATTATACCCAGACATTTTGAGTATATGCTCAGTGACAGAACTGTTCTCCTCCATCTTGCAACTATAGAATTTATTGGAGACTTCACATCTCTCAATCCGGGCATTTGCTTGAAATATTAACTTCAACTCCTGGAACATCTCATATGCTCCATGACGTTCAAAACGTCGTTGAAGTCCCGATTCTAAGCCGTAAAGCATGGCACACTGAACTATCGAGTAGTCATCAGCTTTGCTCTCCCAGACATTCATAACATCTGGTGTTCCTCCATCAGCAGGCCTGGCACCCAACGGTGCTTCCAGGACGTAATTCTTCTGTGCAGCAATGAGGATAATCCTCAAGTTACGGACCTAGTCCGTGTAATTGCTACCATCATCTTTCAACTTTGCTTTCTCAAGGAACGCATTAAAATTCAACGGAACAACAGCACGGGCCATCTATCTACAATCAAACATAAACAAGCAAGATTCTATCAGGTACTAAGTTCATTATAAATTTAAGTTCAATTAATCATATTACTTAAGAACTCCCACTTAGAAAGACATCCCTCTAATCTTCTAAGTGATCACATGATCCAAATCAACTAAACCATAACCGATCATCACATGAAATGGAGTAGTTTTCAATGGTGAACATTGCTATGTTGATCATATCTACTATATGATTCACGCTCGACCTTTCGGTCTCAATGTTCCGAGGCCATATCTGCATATGCTAGGCTCGTCAAGTTTAACCTGAGTATTCTGCGTGTGCAAAACTGGCTTGCACCCGTTGTAGATGGACGTAGAGCTTATCACACCTGATCATCACGTGGTGTCTGGGCACGACGGACTTTGGCAACGGTGCATACTCAGGGAGAACACTTTTATCTTGAAATTTAGTGAGAGATCATCTTATAATGCTACCGTCAATCAAAGCAAGATAAGATGCATAAAATATAAACATCACATGCAATCAATATAAGTGATATGATATGGTCATCATCATCTTGTGCTTGTGATCTCCATCTCCAAAGCATCGTCATGATCACCATCGTCACCGGCGCGACACCTTGATCACCATCGTAGCATCGTTGTCGTCTCGCCAATCTTATGCTTCCACGACTATCGCTACCTCTTAGTGATAAAGTAAAGCATTACAGCGCAGTTGCATTGCATACAATAAAACGACAACCATATGGCTCCTGCCAGTTGCCGATAACTCGGTTACAAAACATGATCATCTCATACAATAAAATTTAGCATCATGTCTTGACCATATCACATCACAACATGCCCTGCAAAAACAAGTTAGACTTCCTCTACTTTGTTGTTGCAAGTTTTACGTGGCTGCTACGGGCTTAAGCAAGAACCAATCTTACCTACGCATCAAAACCACAATGATAGTTTGTCAAGTTGGTGCTGTTTTAACCTTCGCAAGGATCGGGCGTAGCCTCACTTGGTTCAACTAAAGTTGGAGAAACTGACACCCGCTGGCCACCTTTGTGCAAAGCACGTCGGGAGAACCGGTCTCGCGTAAGCGTACGCGTAATGTCGGTCCGGGCCGCTTCGTCCAACAATACCGCCGAACCAAAGTATGACATGCTGGTAAGCAGTATGACTTATATCGCCCACAACTCACTTGTGTTCTACTCGTGCATATAACATCAACACATAAAACCTAGGCTCGGATGCCACTGTTGGGGAACGTAGTAATTTCAAAAAAAAATCCTGCGCACATGCAAGATCATGGTGATGCATAGCAACGAGGGGAGGGTGTGGTCTACGTACCCTTGTAGACCGACAGCGGAAGCGTTATGACAACGCGGTTGATGTAGTCATACGTCTTCACGATCCGACCGATCCAAGCACCGAAACTACGGCACCTCCGAGTTTCAGCACACGTTCAGCTCGATGACGATCCCCGGACTCTGATCCAGCAAAGTGTCGGGGAAGAGTTCCGTCAGCACGACGGCGTGGTGACGATCTTGATGTTCAACTGTCGCAGGACTTCGCCTAAGCACCACTACAATATTATAGAGGATTATGGTGGAAGGGGGCACCGCACACGGCTAAGAAAACAATCACGTGGATCAACTTGTGTGTCTAGGGGTGCCCCTTGCCTCCGTATATAAAGGATCCAAGGGGGGGTGCGGCCGGCCCTAGTAGGAGGCGCGCAGGAGGAGTCTTACTCGTACCGGGAGTAGGACTCCCCTCCCTTTCCTTGTCCAAGTAGGAGAGGGGGAAGGAAGGGAGAGAGGAGAGGAAGGAAAGGGGGGCGCCACCCCTCCCTCCTTGTCCAATTCAGACTAGGGGGAGAGGGGGCGCGCGGCCTGCCCTGGCAGCCTCTCCTCTTCTCCACTTTAGGCCCATGAGGCCCATTAACCCCCCGGGGGGTTCCGGTAACCCCCCAGTACTCTGGTTTTATCTAAAACTTCCCCGGAACACTTCCGGTGTCCGAATATAGCCATCCAATATATCAATCTTTATGTCTCGACCATTTCGAGACTCCTCGTTATGTCCGTGATCATATCCGGGACTCCGAACTAACTTCGGTACATCAAAACTCATAAACTCATAATATAACTGTCATCAAAACCTTAAGCATGCGGACCCTACGGGTTCGAGAACAATGTAGACATGACCGAGACACGTCTCTGGTCAATAACCAATAGCGGAACCTGGATGCTCATATTGGCTCCCACATATTCTACGAAGATCTTTTATCGGTCAGACCGCATAACAACATACGTTGTTCCCTTTGTCATCGGTATGTTACTTGCCCGAGATTCAATCGTCGGTATCTCAATACCTAGTTCAATCTCGTTACCGGCAAGTCTCTTTACTCGTTTCGTAATACATCATCTCGCAACTAACTCATTAGTTGCAATTCTTGCCAGGCTTATGTGATGTGCATTACCGAGAGGGCCCAGAGATACCTCTCCGACAATCGGAGTGACAAATCCTAATCTCGAAATATGCCAACCCAACATGTACCTTTGGAGACACCTGTAGAGTACCTTTATAATCACCCAGTTACGTTGTGACGTTTGGTAGCACACAAAGTGTTCCTCCGGCAAACGGGAGTTGCATAATCTCATAGTCATAGGAACATGTATAAGTCATGAAGAAAGCAATAGCAACATACTAAGCGATCGGGTGCTAAGCTAATGGAATGGGTCATACCATTCTCCTAATGATGTGATCCCGTTAATCAAATAACAACACATGTCTATGGTTAGGAAACATAACCATCTTTGATTAACGAGCTAGTCAAGTAGAGGCATACTAGTGACTTTTAGTTTGTCTATGTATTCACACAAGTATTATGTTTCCGGATAATACAATTCTAGCATGAATAATAAACATTTATCATGATATAAGGAAATATAATAATAACACTATTATTGCCTCTAGGGCATATTTCCTTCACTTAATTCCTCCTCGTCCTCGAGTAGGTAAATGATTAAAACAGAATTTTTGATGTGGAATGCTACCTAACATATTTATCAATGTAATCTTCTTTATTGTGGCAAGAATATTCAGATCCATAAGATTCAAGACAAAACTTTAATATTGACATAAAAATAATAATACTTCAAGCATACTAACAAAGCAATCATGTTTTCTCAAAATAACATGGCCAAAGAAAGCTATCCCTACAAAATCATATAGTCTGGCTATGCTCCATCTTCACCACACAACGTATTTAAATCATGCACAACCCCGATGACAAGCCAAGCAATTGTTTCATACTTTTGATGTTCTCAAACTTTTTCAATCTTCACTCAATACATGAGCGTGAGCCATGGACATAGCACTATAGGTGGAATAGAATGGTGGTTGTGGAGAAGACAAAAAGGGGAAGATAGTCTCACATCAACTAGGCGTATCAATGGGCTATGGAGATGCCCATCAATAGATATCAATGTGAGTGAGTAGGGATTGCCATGCAACGGATGCACTAGAGCTATAAGTGTATGAAAGCTCAACAAAAGAAACTAGTTGGTGTGCATTCAACTTGCTTGCTCACGAAGACCTAAGGCATTTTGAGGAAGCCCATCATTGGAGTATACAAGCCAAGTTCTATAATGTAAAATTTCCACTAGTAAATGAAAGTGACAACATAGGAGACTCTCTATTATGAAGATTATGGTGCTACTTTGAAGCACAAGTGCGGTAAAAGGATAGTAGCATTGTCCCTTCTCTCTTTTTCTCTTATTTTTTTTTTATTTTTTATTTTTTTTATTTGGGCCTTCTCTTTTTTTATGGCCTCTTTTTTTATTTATTTGGGCTTCTTTGGCCTCTTTTGTTTATTTATTTTCGTCCGGAGCCTCATCCCGACTTGTGGGGGAATCATAGTCTCCATCATCCTTTCCTCACTGGGACAATGCTCTAATAATGATGATCATCACACTTTTATTTACTTACAACTCAAGAATTACAACTCGATACTTAGAACAAGATATGACTCTATATGAGTGCCTCCGGCTGTGTACCGGGATGTGCAATGACTCATGAGTGACATGTATGAAAGAATTATGAACGGTGGCTTTGCCACAAATACGATGTCAACTACATGATCGTGCAAAGTAATATGACAATGATGGAGTGTGTCATAATAATGGAACGGTGGAAAGTTGCATGGCAATATATCTCGGAATGGCTATGGAAATGCCATAATAGGTAGGTATGGTGGCTGTTTTGAGGAAGGTATATGGTGGGTTTATGGTACCGGCGAAAGTTGCGCGGTACTAGAGAGGCTAGCAATGGTGGAAGGATGAGAGTGCATATAATCCATGGACTCAACATTAGTCATAAAGAACTCACATACTTATTGCAAAAATCTATTAGTTATCGAAACAAAGTACTATGTGCATGCTCCTAGGGGGATAGATTGGTAGGAAAATACCATCACTCGTCCCCGACCGCCACTCATAAGGAAGGCAATCAATAAATACATCATGCTCCGACTTCATCACATAACGGTTCACCATACGTGCATGCTACGGGAATCACAAACTTTAACACAAGTATCTCTCAAATTCGGAACTACTCAACTAGCATGACTCTAATATCACCATCTCCATATCTCAAAACAATTATCAAGTACCAAACTTCTCATAGTATTCAATGCACTCTATATGAAAGTTTTATTATATCCCTCTTGGATGCCCGTCATCTTAGGACTAATTTCATAACCAAAGCAAATTACCATGTTGTTCTAAAGACTCTCAAAATAATATAAGTGAAGCATGAGAGTTCATCTATTTCTATAAAATAAAGCCACCACCGTGCTCTAAAAAGATATAAGTGAAGCACTAGAGCAAATGACAAACTACTCCAAAAGATATAAGTGAAGATCAATGAGTACTCGAATAATTATGCAACTATGTGAAGACTCTCTAACATTTAAGAATTTCAGATCTTGGTATTTTATTCAAACAGCAAGCAAAACTAAACAAAATAAAATGACGCTCCAAGCAAAACACATATCATGTGGCGAATAAAAATATAGCTCCAAGTAAAGTTACTGATGAACGAAGACGAAAGAGGGGATGCCTTCCGGGGCATCCCCAAGCTTAGGATCTTGGTTGTCCTTGAATAATACCTTAGGTTTCATTGGGAATCCCCAAGCTTAGGCTCTTGCCACTCCTTATTCCATAGTCCATCAAATCTTTACCCAAAACTTGAAAACTTCACAACACAAAACTTAACAGAAAACTCATAAGCTCCGTTAGTATAAGAAAATAAATCACCACTTAGGTACTGTTGTGAACTCATTCTAAATTCATATTGGTGTAATATCTAACGTATTACAACTTCTCTATGGTGCATACCCTCCGATACTACTCATAGATTCATCAAAATAAGCAAACAACACATAGAAAACAGAATCTGTCATAAACAAAACAGTCTGAAGTAATCTGTATCAAACGTATACTTATGGAACTCATAAAATTATAAAATAAATTGGTGGACCTGAGTAATTTTTCTATTAATCATCTTCAAAAATAATTAACTAAATATCACTCTCCAATAAAAAATGGCAGCAATTCTAGTGAGCGCCAAAGTTTCTGTTTTTTACAGCATGATCGCAAAGACTTTCCCCAAGTCTTCCCAAAGGTTCTACTTGGCACAAACACTAATTAAAAGCATAAAACAACATCTAAACAGAGGCTAGATGAATTATTTATTACTAAACAGGAGCAAAAATCAAGGAACAAAAATAAAGTTGGGTTGCCTCCCAACAAGCGCTATCGTTTGATGCCCCTAGCTAGGCATGATGATTTCAATGATGCTCACATAAAAGATAAGAATTGTAACATAAAGAGAGCATCATGAATAATATTAATAGAAAATTTAAGTCTAACCCACTTCCTATGCATAGGGATTTTGTGAGCAAACAACTTGTGGGAACAATAATCAACTAGCATAGGAAGGCAAAACAAGCATAACTTCAAAACTTTAAGCACATAGAAAGGAAACTTGATATTATTGCAATTCCTACAAGCATATGTTCCTCCATCATAATAATTTTCAGTAGCATTATGAATGAATTCAATAATATAACTATCACATAAAGCATTCTTTTCATGATCTACAAACATAGAATTTTTATTACTCTCCACATAAGCAAAATTCTTCTCATTCGGAATAGTGGGAGTATCATAAGAGACTCGAATACTATAAATTGTTTCCACATTAAAAGAGTAATGTTTAGAAAAAGGGTAATCATAATCATGACAAGTTTTATAAATATAATCACTACTTTTTATAGCATAAGTATCATCACAATAATCATCATAGGTAGGAGGCATGCTATCATCATTATAAATTTGCATATCAAAACTTGGGAGACTAAAAATATCATCTTAATTAATCATAGATTCCCCAAGCTTGGGACAAACATTAATTGCAGCAAATATATTCTCAAAAACATCATATTCATCAAACATAGCATCCCCAAGCTTGGGCCTTTTCATATCATAAGCATAATCACTCTCATAATTAATAGTATGGATAGCACCAATAGTATAGCAATTATCATATTCTTCCAAGCAAGTGCCAAAAAGATATTCAAGATCATAAGTATCATTATCTTCCACAATTATATTTTCATGAGGAATAATAGTAATAGGAGCAGCATTATTTGTGGGAGATATCTTTTTACCTCTCTTCCTTTTTCTTTTCTTCTTCTTCACCACATCATGTGTGGGTTCAATCCTCTTTTTGGAGCTCCTTATTAATGAGATTGGTTGAATAGGAGGCTCTTCCTCGTTACCTAATTCATTGTAAGAAATAATAGGAGGGTATTGGGAAGTCTCTTCCCTTTCATTAGTATTCTCTTCATCTTCTATTTGTTTTCTTTTCTTTATGTAGTTGGCAATATAAGGATTTTCAATACAATTCACCGCACAGTACATATAAATTTCCTCTAGATCAAAGCCAAGAAGTTTATAACGGGCAAATTCTGGAAGATGCCCGGTTATATGTTTCATTTCTTTGCAACCCATAAGCAAGCTAAGTTCATTATAATGTGCAAGGGAAATCAAGTCATCACAATTTTTGGACACGATTAGATCATGAAACAATTTGCATCGGATAGCTAAATGGCCCTGTTCATTGCAAAGTCCACAAGTACGGCCAAGAAAATTTAAATTTTCAGCACAATCATCTAGCCTTTCTTGCAACAATTTAGTTTCTAAGTACTTATGCCTCTTGCAATATCTATCTTCCCTATTTGGTGTGTTCTTGCAAACCCAGTGCACTCCACAAAAATTGACATGTTTATAGGAGACATTTTCATCATAACTAGTGCAATCATCATTAGTACTATGGATATTCAAGGAGTTCATACTAACAACATTGCAATCATGCTCATCATTCAAATATTTAGTGCCAAACATTTTAATGCATTCTTCTTCTAACACTTTGGCACAATTTTCCTTTCCATCATACTCACGAACGATATTAAAAAGATGAAGTGTATGAGGCAAACTCAATTCCATTTTTTGTAATTTTCTTTTATAAACTAAACTAGTGATAAACAAGAAACAAAAATATTCGATTGCAAGATCTAAAGATATACCTTCAAGCACTCATCTCCCCGGCAACGGCGCCAGAAAAGAGCTTGATGTCTACTACACAACCTTCTTCTTGTAGACGTTGTTAGGCCTCCAAGTGCAGAGGTTTGTAGGACAGTAGCAAATTTCCCTCAAGTGGATGACCTAAGGTTTATCAATCCGTAGGAGGCGTAGGATGAAGATGGTCTCTCTCAAGCAACACTGCAACCAAATAACAAAAAGTCTCTTGTGTCCCTAACACACCAATACAATGGTAAATTGTATAGGTGCACTAGTTCGGCGAAGAGATGATGATACAAGTGGAATATGGATGGTAGATAAAGGTATTTGTAATCTGAAAATATAAAAACAGCAAGGTAACTAATGATAAAAGTGTGCACAAATGGTATTGCAATGCGTTGAAACAAGACCTAGCATTCATACTTTCACTAGTACAAGTTATCTCAACAATAATAGCATAATTGGATCATATAACTATCCCTCAACATGCAACAAAGAGTCACTCCAAAGTCACTAATAGCGGAGAACAAACGAAGAGATTATGTAGGGTACGAAACCACCTCAAAGTTATTCTTTCCAATCAATCCGTTGGGATATTCCTATAAGTGTCACAAACAGCCCTAGAGTTTGTACTAGAATAACACCTTAAGACACAAATCAACCAAAACCCTAATATCACCTAGATACTCCAATGTCACCTCAAGTATCCGTGGGTATGATTATACGATATGCATCACACAATCTCAGATTCATCTATTCAACCAACACATAGAACCTCAAAGAGTGCCCCAAAGTTTCTACCGGAGAATCAAGACGAAAACGTGTGCCAACCCCTGTGCATAGGTTCATGGGCGGAATCCGCAAGTTGATCACCAAAACATACATCAAGTGAATCACGTGATATCCCATTGTCACCACAGATATGCATGGCAAGACATACATCAAGCGTTCTCAAATCTTTAAAGACTCAGTCCGATAAGATAACTTCAAAGGGGAAACTCAATCCATTACAAGAGAGTAGAGGGGGAGGAGAAACATAAGATCCAACTATAATAGCAAAGCTCGTGATACATCAAGATCGTGCCAAATCAAGAACACGAGAGAGAGAGAGAGAGAGAGAGATCAAACACATAGCTACTGGTACATACCCTCAGCCCCGAGGGTGGACTACTCCCTCCTCATCATGGAGAGCACCGGGATGATGAAGATGACCATCGGAGAGGGATTCCCCCTCCGGCAGGGTGCCGGAATGGGTCTAGATTGGCTTTCGGTGGCTACGGAGGCTTCTGGCAGCGGAACTCCCGATCTATTGTGCTCCCCGATCATTTTAGGGTATATGTATATATAGGCGGAAGAAATACATTAGGGGAGCCACGAGGGGCCCACGAGGGTGGAGGGCGCGCCCTTGGGGGGTGGGCGGCCCCCCTGCCTCGTGGCTCCCTCGTTTCTTTCCTGACGTGCACTCCAAGTCTATCGGCAAGCTTTCCTTCCAAATATAACTTCTCTAGAAGGTTTCATTCCATTTCGACTCCATTTGATATTCCTTTTCTTCAAAACACTGAAACAAGTGGAAAAACAGGAACTACCACTGGGCTCTGGGTCAATATGTTAGTCCCAAAAATAATATAAAAGTGGATAATAAAGCCCAATAATGTCCAAAACAGAAGATAATATAGCATGGAGCAATCAAAAATTATAGATACGTTGGAGATGTATCAACCCACAATTCATCGGATCTCGACAAACACACCGCAAAAAGAGTTACATCGAATAGATTTCCAAGAAGATCGAGGGGAACTTTGTATTGAGATCCAAAGAGATAGAAGAAGCCATCTAGCTACTAACTATGGACCCGAAGGTCAAAAGTAAGCTACTCACACATCATCGGAGGGGCCATGGAGTTGATGTAGAGGCCCTCCGTGATCAATGCCCCCTCTGGCGGAGCTCCGGAAAAGGCCTCATGATGGGATCTCTGGGGTACACAAGGTTGCGGCGTTGGAAATAGGGTTTCGTGGTGCTCTTGGATGTTTTCGGAGTATGTGAACATATATAGGAGGAAGAAGTAGGTCGGTTGAGCCACGAGGGGGGAGGGCGCGCCCAGGGGGTAGGCGTGCCCCCCTGCCTCATGGACTCCTCATCCGTTTCTTGACGTCCACTCCAAGTCCTCTGGATCACGTTTGTTCCAAAAATCACGCTCCCGAAGGTTTCATTCCGTTTGGACTCCGTTTGATATTCCTTTTCTGCGAAACACTGAAATAGGCAAAAAAACAGCAATTTGCACTGGGACTTGGGTTAATAGGTTAGTCCCAAAAATAATATAAAAGTGTAAAATAAAGCCCATTAACATCAAAAACATACAATATAATAGCATGGAACAATCAAAAATTATAGATACGTTGGACACGTATCAAGCATCCCCAAGCTTAATTCCTGCTCGTCCTCGAGTAGGTAAATGATAAAAACAAAATTTTTGATGTGGAATGCTTACTAGCATGTTCTTCAATGTATTTTTCTCTATTGTGGCATGAATGTTCAGATCTGAAAGATTCAAGATAAAAGTTTATTGTTGACATAAAAATAGTAATACTCCAAGTATGCAAATCAAGCAATTATGTCTAATCAAAATACCATAGCCAAATAAAACGTGTCCCTACAAAATCATATAGTTTGGCCATGCTTCATTTTCGTCACACTAAATGCCCCCATCATGCACAACCCCGATGACAAGCCAAGCAATTGTTTCATACTTAGCCTTTTCAAGCTCTTTCAACTTTTACACAATATATGAGCGCGAGCCATGGACATAGCATTATGGGTGGAATAGAATATGATGATTGAGGTTGTGTGAGAAGACAAAAAGGGAGAAAGTCTCACATTGACGCGGCTAATCAATGGGCTATGGAGATACCCACCGATTAATGTCAATGCAAGGAGTAGGGATTGCCATGCAACGGATGCACTAGAGCTATAAATATATGAAAGCCCATCAAAGAAACTAAGTGGGTGTGCATCCAACTTGCTTGCTCATGAAGACCTAGGGCATTTGAGGAAGACCATCATTGGAATATACAAGCCAAGTTTTATAGTGAAAAATTCCCACTAGTATATGAAAGTGACAAAATAAGAGACTATCTATCATGAAGATCATGGTGCTACTTTGAAGCACAAGTGTGGAAAAAGGATAGTAACATTGTCCCTTCTCTCTTTTTCTCTCATTTTTTTATTTGGGCCTTCTTTTCTCTTTTTATGGCCTCTTTTTTTCGTCCAAAGTCTCATGCCAACTTGTGGGGGAATCATAGTCTCCATCATCCTTTCCTCACATGGGACAATGCTCTAGTGATGATCATCACACTTTTATTTACTTACAACTCAAGAATTACAACTCGATACTTAGAACAAAATATGACTCTATGTGAATGCCTCCGGCGGTGCACCGGGATTGCGATGAATCAAGAGTGACATGTATGAAATTTTTTAGCATGGTGGATTTGCCACAAATACGATGTCAACTACATGATCATGCAAAGCAATATGACAATGATGATGCGTGTCATAATAAATGGAACGGTGGAAAGTTGCATGGCAATATATCTCGAAATGGCCATGGAAATGCCATAATAGGTACGTATGGTGGCTGTTTTGAGGAAGATATAAGGAGGCTTATGTGTGATAGAGCGTATCATATCACGGGGTTTGGATGCACTGGCGAAGTTTGCACCAACTCTCAAGGTGAGAAAGGGCAATGCACGGTACCGAAGAGGCTAGCAATGATGGAAGGGTGAGAGTGCGTATAATCCATGGACTCAACATTAGTCATAAAGAACTCACATACTTATTGAAAAAATCTACAAGTCATCAAAACCAATCACTACGCGCATGCTCCTAGGGGGATAGATTGGTAGGGCAAGACCATCGCTCGTCCCCGACCGCCACTCATAAGGAAAGCAATCAAAGAACACCCCATGCTTCAAATTTGTCACACAAAGTTTACCAGACGTGCATGCTACGGTACTTGCCAACTTCAACACAAGTATTCATCAATTTCACAATTACTCAACTAGCACACCTCTAATATTACCACCTTTATATCTCAAAACCATCTATCAAGCATCCAACTTCTCTTAGCATTTAAAATTTATAACCAAAGTGAATTACCATGCTGTTCTAAAGGACTCTCAAAATGATATAAGTGAAGCATGAGAGATCAATTATTTCTATAAAATAGAACCACCGCCGTGCTCTAAAAGATATAAGCGAAGCACTAGAGCAAAAATTATCCAACTCAAAAGATATAAATGAAGCACATAGAGTATTATAATAAATTCCAATTCATGTGTGTCTCTTCCAAAAGGTGTGTACAGCAAGGATGATTGTGGTAAACTAAAAAGCAAAGACTCAAATCATACAAGACGCTCCAAGCAAAACACATATCATGTGGCGAATAAAAATATAGCTCCAAGTAATGTTACCGATGGACGAAGACGAAAGAGGGGATGCCTTCTGGGGCATCCCCAAGCTTAGGATTTTGGTTTTCCTCGGATTTTACCTTGGGGTGCCTTGGGAATACCCAAGATTAGGCTATTTCCACTCCTTATTCCATAATCCATCAAATCTTTACCCAAAACTTGAAAACTTCACAACACAGAACTTAAAAGAAAATCTCGTGAGCTCTGTTAGTAAAAGCAAACAAACCACCACTTCAAGGTACTGTATTTATATTGGTGTGAAACACACTGTATTCCAACTTTTCTATGGTTTATAAACTCTATTACTAGCCATAGATTCATCAAAATAAGCAAACAACACACGAAAAACAGAATCTGTCAAAAACAGAATAGTCTGTACTAATATGTAGGTTTCGAATACTTCTGGAACCCCAAAAATTCTAAAATAAATTTCTGGACGTGAGGAATTTATCTATTAATCATCTTCAAAAATAATTAACTAAATATCACTCTCCAGTAAAAAAATGGCAGCAATTCTCGTGAGCGCTAAAGTTTCTGTCTTTCACAGAAAGATCGCAAAGACTTTCCCCAAGTCTTCCCAAAGGTTCAACTTGGCACAAACACTAATTAAAGCTTAAAACCACATCTAAACAGAGGTTAGATGAATTATTTATTACTAAACAGAATCAAAAATAAAGAAACAAAAATAAAATTGCGTTGCCTCCCAATAAGCGCTATCGTTTAACGCCCCAAGCTAGGCATAAAAGCAAGGATAGATCTAGGTATTACCATGATAATGATAAGGTAAATCGCGAAAACTCATCTCATACTCCCTATGTTCAGCAGCAAGATTTCTTTGTGGCAAGAAAAAGTAATCAAAAGGGCTAAAATTTAATGGGACAAAATTCCCCAAGATCAAGCTCGGGAGGTGTTGGTTCCTCCTTTGGCCCCTCATATTGTACAACCAATTCATCATTATAAGCATTCTTTTGACAAAAAGACATGAGCTTTTGTTCAAGGGGAAAACCTAGCCCATTGTTCTGGATAGAAAAATTATCATTAAGTTCAGAGATCCTATTAACAAGAACATCGGTAGGAACCTTTTTTCTAAGGTCTTCATTAAAAGCAACATGATCTAGAGATCGTAAACGCATAATGTCATCTTGATAAAAAATGATTGCTTCTATGGGAGGACGGCCAGCATCCACCCTATAATGCGCAAAAATTTCATTGGCTTATTTTATTATAAATCTAAACTCATGAGCTAAAAAGATGGTTGCTGCTCGCTTAACAGAAGAATGCTCAATATTAGAAAATTCTAGGAAAATCCTTTGTATGGAAGGATGCATATGTAAAAATTGTCTTTCAAGTTCAACTATGAGCAAAGATATAGCATCCGCGAGACTACTAGTTTTATGAAGGATAGATCCGCTCATGGTGGGCAAAGCACCGGCACAAGTAAAGAAATCTTGAATAACTCCCTTCCCAATAATATTGCCGCTACCAATCTGAAACCTTTTAGTATGTAAAATAGTGGAATTTTCAAGAGGATCATCAATAGCATCAAAGTTTTTCATATTATTATCCTTATCAATGATAACCTCCCTAGTTTCAGACATGAAGGCAACAAATAGCAAAAAAGAACGAGCACACAGAAGGCAGGAAGGAAAAAGAGGCGAACGGAAAAGAGGGCGAATAAAACGGCAAGGGTGAAGTGGGGGAGAGGAAAACAAGAGGCAAATGGCAAATAATGTAATGCGAGGGATAAGAGTTTGTGATGGTACTTGGTATGTCTTGACTTGTGCGTAGACTCCCCGGCAACGGCGCCAGAAATCCTTCTTGCTACCTCTTGAGCACTGTGTTGGTTTTCCCTTGAAGAGGAAAGGGTGATGCAGCAAAGTAGCATAAGTATTTCCCTCAGTTTTTGAGAACCAAGGTATCAATCCAGTAGGAGGCCACACGCAAGTCCCTCGTACCTACACAAACAAATAAGAACCTCCCAACCAACGCAATAAAGGGGTTGTCAATACCTTCACGGTCACTTACGAGAGTGAGATCTGATAGAGATAATAATGATAAGATAAATATTTTTGGTATCTTTATGATATAGATTGAAAGTAAAGATTGCAAAGTAAAATAGATTGGAAACTTATATGATGGAAAACAGACTCGGGGCCATAGATTTCACTAGTGGCTTCTCTCAAGATAGCATAAATATTATGGTGGGTGAACGAATTATTGTCGAGCGATTGATAGAAAAGTGAATGATTATGAGAATATCTAGGCATGATCATGTATATAGGCATCACGTCCGCGAGAAGTAGACCAACTCCTGCCTGCATCTACTACTATTACTCCACACATCGACCGCTATCCAGCATGCATCTAGAGTATTAAGTTCATAAGAACAGAGTAACGCCTTAGGTAAGATGACATGATGTAGAGAGATAAACTCAAGCAATATGATATAAACCCCATCTTTTTAAACTCGATGGCAACCATACAATACGTGTCGTTTCCCTTTCTGTCACTGGGATCGAGCACCGCAAGATTGAACCCAAAGCTAAGCACTTCTCCCATTGCAAGAAAGATCAATCAAATAGGCCAAACCAAACTAATAATTCTAAGAGACTTGCAAAGATAACCAATCATGCATAAAAGATTTCAGAGAAGAATCAAATATTGTTCATAGATACACTTGATCATAAACCCACAATTAATCGGATCTCGACAAACACACCGCAAAAAGAGTTACATCGAATAGATCTCCAAGAAGATCGAGGAGAACTTTGTATTGAGATCCAAAGAGAGATAAGAAGCCATCTAGCTACTAACTATGGACCCGAAGGTCTGAAGTAAACTACTCACACATCATCGGCGAGGCCATGGAGTTGATGTAGAGGCCCTCCGTGATTAGTGCCCCCTCTGGAGGAGCTCCGGAAAAGGCCCCAAGATGGGATCTCTTGGGTACAGAAGGTTGCGGCGATGGAAATAGGGCTTCGTGGTGCTCCTGGATGTTTTCGGGGTATGTGAACATATATAGGAGGAAGAAGTAGGTCGGTTGAGCCACGAGGGGCCCGAGACGGGGGAGGGTGTGCCCTGGGGGTAGGTGCGCCCCCCTGCCTAGTGGAGTCCTCGTTCATTTCTTGAATTCCACTCCAAGTCCTCTGGATCACGTTTGTTCCAAAAGTCACGCTCCCAAAGGTTTCATTCCGTTTGGATTCCGTTTGATATTCCTTTTCTGCAAAACACTAAAATAGGCAAAAAAAACAGTAATTTGCACTAGGCCTTGGGTTAATAGGTTAGTCCCAAAAATAATATAAAAATGTAAAATAAAGCCCATTAACATCCAAAACAGATAATATAATAGCATGGAACAATCAAAAATTATAGATATGTTGGAGACGTATCAACGGGCAACGTGATTTTACCTTTCGGCTGACTCCTTCCCGGGTTGACCCCTTGGAACGTGCCCGTCTCCGCGAGATCTCCTTCAGGAATCTGCAGCTTCTTGATCACAGCGGGCGAGATCAAATTCAAGCCGGCCCCACCGTCAACCAGCACATTGATCACCTTGAGGTTGCGTATTGTTGGTGAAACCAACAACGGCAAACACCCGACCGCAGTTGTGCGACCAGGGTGATCCTCGGTGCCAAACCGGCCCCACCGTCAACCAGCACTTTGATCACCTCACCGGGGTCGTCAGCCTTGGCCTTTTTGGCGGCAGCGGGCTCGCCGGATCCCTCAACGGCAAGCATAATCTTGCCCTTACGTTTCCTATTGCGGCGCCGGCCCTTCTTTGTCGGGGCGGCGGTGTCTTCGTCTGTGGAGTCGGTT